>NW_010105142.1:3662-48115 GCF_000699245.1 Pterocles gutturalis | reverse complement strand
AATGAGATTTCAAGTTACAGCTATCATACAAAATCAGCACCGGATTAAAACAGATTGGAAGTCTTACGAGTCCTCAGTGCTGAACTCAAAGGTGGCATTTGCTTTGGCTCAGCCCCCAAACAGCATCCACTTGAAATTAAACCCATCTCTGCCTCAAAACTTCTTATGCCAGTTACTCCTGCAGGTTCCCACCTCCTTGAACTGGCCGCGGAATAATTTTTTTTTTTTTTCAGGTTTCTGTACCAGAGGGAGCATTGAAAAAGGAATGGCTATTTACCAGTATTCTCAGTACAGTTTTGGAATATAAAATTCTCTGACTATGAATCCAATAGGCAAACTTTCAGGATTGTTACAGAAAATAAAATGTTGTGACTATGGAGTTTTACAACCCAAACCAGCCCGAGCTGCGTGGAGCAATGTAAGTATTTCCTCAGTGTTCAAGCATTGGGGAAAGGGAAACTTCTTGCTGCCTGTAATCCCCTCTGAATAGCAGCTGATGGAGATAATAAAAATCCTGGAGATTTTACTGGGGAAAAAAAAAGCATAAGACACACTGCTTCTTCATAATCCAAAAAGTTATCTGGCTTGGTTTTTCTGTCCAGCATTAATATTTGTAATTGAATTACACTGTTTATTTTGAACCGAGATATAGAAAAAAAAAAAGAATTAGTTCTTTAGAATAAATAATTGCAGCATACTGAGGCAGGCAACAAGGCTCTCCCTGGCATCTCCCAGCAATTCATAAACACTATACCCAATGACAGGCTAAATTCAAGGATTAAACACGAGCAGGAGGGAGGTATCACAGCTCTCCAAGTCTTCCAGGCTGCACTCAGCATATAAAAGTATCTCTTCTCTGAAGGCATAATGTGCTCTTTAGTCAGGGCTTTTGTTTTCCTGCCTGCCCAAAATCACAGCGGCACCTCGTTAGGCGCCAGGCAGATGGGCATTTTAATGCCGCTGAAAGACCGAAACACACCGGCCCGATTTGCTGATGTCTCCGGCTGCAATGAGCAGTTCTACGTGCCAGCCTTTGATCTGCATTTTCTAAACTTCATAACAAAACTTCAAGAAAAAAAAAAAAAAAAAAAACAAAACAAAACAACCAAAAAACTATTAGCTGCAAATTAGACATTCTCATGGAAGCCTAGAAATATTTTTCAGGACAGAGGGCTCAATTTCCCAATCTCAGGTGTATGATTAAAATCAATTAAATCACTCTTCCAATGTCAGCGGCAAGATTCTCCTGACAAATGAAATTATGCGAGAAAAGTGTTCTCTTCACTCTTCAACCCTTTCTCAGCATCACTCACATCCACAAATGAGATCAAAATTTTCAGCTCGGGGATTTCAGAGATATTTTCCATAAGAACATGAAAAATCCCAGGAACCCTATGTAAGTAGACTTTATAGTCTCTAGTGGCGAGATGCTGATGGCCTCTGTATGTTAGATATATTCATGACTAACTCAAATGAAAAGTTCGAGTGGAATTTAACCATTTGGGGACCACGCTAGCTTTTTTTTTTTTCATAAATTAAAGTTTTTTTTAATGGTAGAATTATGTACCAGACTCTAGGATACGTGTAGTAACCTTTCTGTGTCTCTTTTCATTCCCGAGGAAATCCCCGGTGGCTTTACCCTATTGAAAAACCTGAATTTTATCAATCTCTCAGCTGCTTGCAGATACAAGAGCAGCGAAGCAGGCTCGACTTCAAATGACCACATCATTTGTGGAGGCCCTGAAGGGTTAACAGTTACTTACAGTAGTATTCCTTGAGACTAAAACAAGGTGTATATTTTTTTTTCCTAAAAAAGTAGATAAATAAATCTTTTTATAAGAAACACCACTCGAAACGCGGAGATATCTCATTTCCAGAGGTGTTCTGATGCGGCTGAACTGTACCTTCAACAAATTATTTACCTCTTAATTTGTTAAAACATATGGGCTTAGAGGTAACTTTGCCCAAGAGGCGTACATCTATATTATATGCTTGTTTGGTTTGACTTCATTTTCCTTGGAGACTTGAACAAATGTTTTTCCGCATTTCAGAAGTTGGGTTGATTTTTTTTTTTTCCCCTCCCCTCACGTGTTCCAGGCAGCAGTGTTACATATGTATTTTGTTTCTTTTGACTGTGTTTAAAGAGGAGAGTGCTAATTTACAGCACAAGCGGCAAAGTGGAGCAATGTTTCAGGATGAGAAACACAGCCTATTTATAAACCTGCGCGGGAGCCACTTTCCAGCTCCCTCTATCCCAGCAGGGCCTGATCCAGTCTGGCCAGGCTGGGCTTTTGGTCTCATTTCAGATCACTGCAAACAACCTATTTCTCTGCAAAATAGAAAATGAAGGATTTGTGTCTCATTGTTGAGTTTCTTCCTCTTCCTCTTCTTCTTCTTCTCCTTCTCCTTCTTATTCTCCTTCTCCTTCTTCTCCTCCTCCTCCTCCTTCTCCGTCTCTTTCTTCTTCTTCTTCTCCTTCTTCATCTTCTTCTTCTTCTTCTAATATAAAGGAATAGAACAAAAAGCAAACTCCACACAAAGTCCCTGTTGATATCTTGGTGCCTTAGCACAAAACCGCTTACTAAGCACTGGGAAAAGTGTTTGTCGTGCCAACAAATTAAAAAACTAACTCAACAACAGAGGACTAGTGCAATGGTAATCGAAATAGCATCATCCATTTGGTAGCTGCTGTAGCTGGAAAAGGTGGTAAGTGGGATGTTCTCCTGAATGTCAACTGGTGGGTCAACAGAGCCGTTGGAAAGACACAGTTAGGGAAAGGATATGCTAGAGGAAGTGGCCACACAGGGAAAGGATATGCTAGAGGAAGTGGCCACAAGCTCTTAAAGCCAACTGGCTAATCTTATTCTGAAGTTCTGGTCAGGTAGTTACAACTGCCAAAAATTTATTGCAATGAAGTCTTACATGGCTTCTTTATATGAGATCTCTAAAAGTCCAATGGAAAGAGAGGGAGCTCTTTTGTATTTCTCGTTTTCCTCACTCTCCATTTCACATAAAACAATGGATTTGTTGAAGCATGGTTCCCAAGGGATCAACCATGTTTTTAGCTTTTCTGTCCCTCAGGACTGTCCCTGGTATCAAGACCTTCAAACCATGTCTCACCGAGCAGGTCTACACAAGCAAATCTGACTCCAAGGTGGGATTTAGACAATTTTGCCTAATTCCCCTCACTTCTTTCATTACAATATGCAGAAACTGGGACAAAACTTGATTGCTTTAAAAGGGTAACATGATGACAGACATTCTCAAGAGGAAGAAAAGCCAGAAACCCACCAGGGGCAGGCTGGAGGCTGGAAGACGTCTTCTCCTTTTTGCTTTTGGGTGGTTTTTTTGTTTTGTTTTCTGTGCATGAAATCAACACCTCAAAGTGCTTTTTGGTGTTCCATTTGTTTATTCCAGACATAAATATTTTATCACTTAAAAAGGAAAGCAATATTTGCTCCTAATTGGTTTTGATTAAATATGCTAATTACTTTTTGGAATATTAATGACACATGCGGTACTAAATGTTTTAATAATGCAATGAAATAAGCCAGCAAATATAACTACAAATTAACCTGAAACTGCTGCATGGTTTTCATAATTTGGTGTTATAACAACACAAATCTAAAGGAAAATATCAATGACAAGCTAAAATTTCTTGCTTGCTATCTAGAGTTCAACTAAACAAAAAACTAAACTAAACAAAATCCCAAAGTGAAGAGGAAGCTACAACGCTTCGGGACCACTTTTCTTCACTGCAGGACAAGGAGAACAAAAATAAAACCCAACTGAATACGAGGACATCTCACAAATGCATGCTGACCATGGTCATAAAATTTTGCCTCCTGCGTCCATAGGTCCAAAGAAATCCTAAAGCTCATCCACAAGGAGCATAGCAGTGACAGCAGTTGTGATGCCGAATTATTCTGCAATCACCCAAGCTGGTGGGAAACATTAAAGTTTTGCCATCTGTCATTATTCTCACGTTTCTTCCTTAGCTTATTGTAGGCAGCAAAGTTTTTTTTTCTCTTTCTCTTTCTTTTCGTTTTCTTTTTCTTTCTGTTCTGGCTGTCTGCTAGAGAGGAGATAATACCTCTTTGTTTAGGTGCTTGCAGAAGGCAGACACCCCTGCTTTTCAGTGGCACAGGCACGAGGAATGGAAATGCCTTTTCAATACCGGCTGCTAATGCGTTCATGGGCTGAAATCAAGCTCCCTACCTACGGCAGGCTCCCCAATTCCCAGGACAATCACACTGACACAATTAAATTCTTCCTCTTCTGTGACAGAACTATATGCAATGGTTACTATTACATTACACTGAAAATAATTAATATTGTGGAGGGTTTTTGCATGTTTGCGTGTTAAAGACTTGACCTTTTAATTTGTTTTTCCCTCGGATATGTTTTGTGATCTAATGATTTATATAGACACTTCAAAGTTGCCAGATAATCTGTCAGAGCTTTCCAGAATAACTATGATTTTATTTTACTGTACTTTTTTAAATTTTTTTGTCAAGTCTGGCAGAACAGGATCATTTTGCTGCTGTGTAACAATGCACCGAGCACCTCCAACCAATGCAGACTTTATGGGTGACACCAGCTTGAGATCAGTAAAGATTAAGCCCAACAATATTGTTTCTCAGCTGACAAACAAATACTAAGGTTTTTTTCAAACCAAATTAATCTAGATGTAGCTGTTTGGAAATAAATATTTTTTTAAAAACTTGGAAATTGCTATGGAATACCAGTTTGTTACTCAGCTGCTGGGGAAGTGGTGTTGGCACAGCAAGTGTGTTTAATTAGCTTGATATACCAACAATTGATAAGCAATTGATAATTGATAAGTCAATTGATAAGCAAGGGACTGGGAATTTTTCCTGGCAGGTGTTTCCGTTGGCTGTGTAATTAGTGGCACACTCAGCTATCAGGGCTGTAATGGTAACGAGCAGCTCTTTAGTGCTGACCTGTGTGTCCCTGCAAAAACACTTTGGGAATCCTTTCTTCAAGATGTACCTTGAACATATGGATGTGTCTTTTACTGGACTTTTAGCTATGACACATCCATGCTTTGCTAGCCAAGCCTGAATTATTAAATGATGATATGGACTATGCCTACAGAGGACCTAGGACCTCCTTCTGAAATGCTAATGAAGCCAGCAGGAGAGAATTCCTTAGGTTTTTCTCCTGGATTTAAATTCTTGAGTTCAGAAATTCAGGTGAGTAACTGCGGTTTTAAATCAGCTTGAATTTGATATTTGGGAGCCTTGCACAGAGGAAATATTTTTGTTTGGATTTAAATTATTCTTGAAACACAAATTTGTTTGAAGATCAGCAAAACCCTAAAACTCATTTACAAATAGTGTTTCACTTCGGAGGCCTGCGCCCTTCTAGATTTAACCTCAGGCCGACACTAGAGTGCCAAAATATTGAAAGAGAAATTTAATTTGCCTTTTGTTATTTTTAGTCCACAGGCATGCTAAAGCTACCAAAAATCTGCCTAATGTGTTTGTTCATAGGAGGATTTTGGGTGTAGTTTTGCAGACCTTAAGGGTCTTCGGAGGAGCATCAAACCCTGGGTGCTGATGGGGTCCCAGTAATCGTTTTACCATCGACTTTAGTGGGAGTTGGAACCCAACCAAAGCAAAGAGAGAAGAATTTCTTCTCTTCCCATCTTCCTGCCCCTTGCAGGGACGATCCCCAGGGGACTTTGCACGGCAGTGGGAATCCTTTGAAGACAGACACGGGAATGCAGGTTACAGCCAGAGCTGTTTTGCAATGCCCATAATAATACAGCAGGTTTCTGGGGCATCCTGCAAGCCTGGACACGGGTGAAGAAAGAAAAAAAAAAACATGCAAGGAAAAGAAGAGCTAATTAAGGGTATAATCGGAATAGAAACTTTTGGAAAGCTCAGATGTGCACAAAGAGAACTAAACCAGCAGACTTTGAAGCTGCCGACATTTTAACCTCGTCATCAAGGCCAAACCCTGGCGATCAACCACATAAAAAGCTCCGTCTGCTCACAAAGTAGAGCCTGAATGAAAGAAAGGACTGGGGCAACGGACGGTTTTATCCCACTGCTCTTTCAGTAGCTTTAGCTTCCCACCCCAGGGACAAGTCACCTCTTGGGCTCCATCAATCCACCGCCATGCTCCAAAACCTCTGCCACCTCTCAAGGCGGAGAGTGATGAATGAGCGGAGCCGGTGCGTTGCTGTGTACATGTCTGCTGGGGAGCGAGTGGAGAATATTCATCCCCTTCCACTTGTGACCTTTCTCTGTTCCGCAAACCCGAAAGGTCTGGGCTGCATAATCACATCTTGGGATAAAAGATAAGTGAACTACCAAATAAATAGTGGGGTGTTTACATGACCTTATGGTTTTACAGTCCATATTAATTTTTAATTGCAGTGTTAAAATATAGTAAATATCTATTATACAAATTAAGTGGTAATAGGTATTTGTATTTTTTTTCAGGAATTAATCTTAAAATAAGCTGATTACATAAATCTTTAGCCAAGCAGTGGCTAATCCTGGGCACAAACATTACTTTGATAAGATACATTCAAACAAACATTTTTGTGGCAAAATGTTATCAGATACTAACACATAATTAGTCTAAGACATTTGGTTCAATGCGAGCATTTTTGAGTTGTGATCATTAAGTGGAAGGTATTGGGAGAAATCCAAAAGGGAGCAGAGGATTGTAAGCACTTCAGAGTTCCTTTGTGGATTCCGATTAGGCTGCCGGATTCACTGCTGTTTCCTTGGGTAAACACATCCACATATTGCCATGGTGGGGAAATCTTCATCAAATTAATGGCAAACAAAGTGATGTTCATGTAGATGAAATTATTATTCACCCAGATCCGTACTGGGCTGAAAGAGAAATTGGGAAAGAGGATCAGAGCTCCCACACAGAGTGGAATCCCAACTTCGTTACAGGTATCAGGGGTGAGAGCTGCCCGTGTTTCCGTCACCAAGAGAAAGGGAGGACGGGGAAAGAGGAATAAGCTGCCACGTGTGCATTAAAGTTGGGTGTTGATGAGCACATTTAATTCTCAGCCTGCATTTCTTACTTGGATTTACAGGATTTTTAATATTACCTGCATGTCTTTGAGTAAATTTCCTAGTTTCCAGCAGTATTAAAAGTATTAAAACTAAAGTACCTGCAATAACTTCATTTGCTTATCCAATACTCTGAAAGGACTATTGATTATTACATAATAAATAAAGGTTTTTAAAATGCCTAATAGTGGCTTAAGAGTGGAATCTAGTAAATACTTAATTAGAAAGGGTTATTGAGCTCAGACGATGGCTATTTGACTTGCTGGCATGCGAAGGAACAGCCCCTTTATTGACGGTGTACTCCATTGTACGGAGGCCGGCTTAAAGAATTTTTAGTCCCAGCTTGTGATGGAGATGATGAAGCCACGTGGTCAATGCGCTTACGCTAGCAGCTCCGTGAGAGCCTGTGAGACGCCTCCTGAACCGTGCTGCCTGCACCCAGATCAAGGAGAAACATCTCTGGGATTTTTTCTAATCATAAGAACTCATTGCACACGAGTTCCATGCAAAATTCAATATCCTGGGCGTTCCCGTGAGCCCTGCAGAATCCATTCGGGATCCTCCATGGGATCACCCAGCGTGGTGGAAACTGCCCCAGCTCCTCTCCATCTCCCAGCCTGAGCACCCAGCTCCAACAAGAGCCATCCTACCATGGGGTCTCCTAGTTGTGTGATGGACCAGTCCTACCACAAAGTCTTCTGGTTGCATGATGGGATGCAGTGCATTAATTTATCTGCTGTACCTACACCACTCCCTATTTACCAGCTCCTTAACCCTCAGATGTATGTAACTTGCCTTCAGCATCCCGGAGGATGCCTTTCCCCCTGACAGCTTAGCAGCCTGGCCCTACAATCCCCAACCAGCTTTACGCAAGAAATTAACCCTATGTTGAGAGCTACAAAAAATCATCCAGTGCCACCACAGCGCCCAAGTCCTAGTGCTGGCCTCAGGGGACTTTGTGCTTTCCAGCACCCTGTATCACCAGGGTGGCTTGTCTCTAACGAGGGCCAGGTACTGAGCATCTTTAGAACACAAAGACATATAAAAAGTATTTAAATCTAAATAATTCACCACCCCATTAAATTATGTAGGTTCCTATTTTAAAGGCTCTGGACATTTTTTCCCATCAAGTGGAAAAACCTGGGATTTCCTGAATTTCCAAGTTGCAGAGGGCTCAGGGTGTCGGTGGGTTAAAAGGCAGCCCTTCTTGCTTTGAAAGGTGTTATTTTGAAAGTTCTCATGAGCAAAGCAATTGTTTGCCTTTCCACTTACAGTGTTTGGTTTCTTGTTCCATGAAGTAGAGGCAGTGTCACTAAGCTGCTCCTCGCTGCTTAAAAAAAAAAAAATAAATAAAATAAAATTGCAAATTTCTTAGAGATGCTGTTTTATTTCCCGGCACTCCCCCTCGGTACACAAATGCCTGAGACAGGGACTGTGTCAGGGATAAATGTGTGAAAGGGTTTTTAGCATCTGATTTCTGCTAACAAGAGGGTTTCAAATCTCATAGCCATATAGGGACTTCATACATGTGAAGTTAGGCTTGTACATGAGCATCTGCAAACTCAGGGCTTTCGGTCACATGTAGAAAAATACAGATTTCTGGTACATAACACATATATATAAAGTGTCCTGATCTACGGTGCTTTTCTTCTTGGTTTTCCAATGAAAAATACTCAAAACAAAATTGACTCTAATACGCTATAAAATCAGGTCCTTGGTCAGGTTCATCTGCACAAATAAGCGTCTTGGAGAACACAGGGTGTTTCTGGGAGTGACGCAGGTGAAAGCAGAGCTTTGTACAGAAAGCAATGCCACCGCAGCTTCAACACAGACCCGGCAGGTCTGGTTGATGCAGACAGGCAGTGTGTCCTTGGGGCAGGGGATACAGCAGCCCTGGGGGGTAGGACCCCTGTAAGACCCCAGGCCAGGAGCAGCATCCTTGGGGCACAAAAGCAGGCAGAGCCCTGCCACCTCCATCAGTACCCCCATTAGCACGTAAAATACTGCATTTTCCTACTTTCTTTCCAAAATACAAAATTGTTGGGTTGGCCTCCAGCAGATTCAGCCCCAGGCACTCATGGGGTGCCAGCACTCACCTTGGGAAGTCACTGAAATCCTGCCTTTCGTGTCCACCCGCCTTGGCTCCCCAAGGGCTGAATTCCACCAGCACGTGTGGTTCGAGGACCACGATCCCAACGCTAAAGGATCAGCCGCTGCTTCGGGCCAGCCCGGGGACAGAGCAGAAAGGAGGCTCAGGTGTCCTGCCCTGTGAGGTTTAAAGACTGAAATCAGCACAAATACCTCACTCCTGAACAATTACATCTGCTAATTTAGATGAGAACTTAATATTATATCTCTATATTAAGTATCAAATATATAAAAATCTATTTAGATTTAATATCGCAGCAGCATCTGGTCTTTTCATCTCATTTAAAGAAGGGAAACCTCCAGCTAGAAATAATACCCATAAGCATTCCAATCCTTCTCCCACTTCACTTACTTTAAAGAATAATAAGAAATCTCCCTCTACAGGCTCTCCGCAGCTAATGCAAGGTAAACAGACCCTCCTAGGCTGCGATTTGTCCTCTTAAGCACTGGGTAATGTATAAAAGCTGCTCAGGACATGATGTACGTAAAGGAGAAGGTATCTCCAGCTCCTTTCCTTTGTGAGATGAAGAGTGGCACCGAGCCCCCAGCCCGCTCCCCCGGGGCGAAGCCGGCGAGCTCCCCGACAAGCGCTCCAGGGGCACTTCTGCAAAGTGCCAACAATTATCATCTCCTGCATTTTTTTTTTCCTCTTTATTACCAGAACTCCACTGGGCAAAAACATTTTGAGGAGGAAACTATTTCCTTTTTCCTCTTACCTATTTTAAGGAAAGAAATTAATGGGGAAAAAAATGCAAATTCCTTCCTTCCTTTGCATGGAAAAACAAAAACCTTGCGCTCCCTTACTTACCGATTGACTGTTGTTTTAAGCTATTCACCAGGAACCAATATTATACGTGTAATACCAGCAAAACCAAACGACGCTAATGTAACATGCATTTCCAAATAACACAAAGAGAGTTTATATCCCCAAATTATTCTCAATTTTGCTTAGGGAAGGCCTGCTTGGGGATTAGGGTAGATGTTTGTTTATTTGAATTCATTATAGAACTGGGAGTTTGTTATATTCTGTACTCACTGTAAGGTAATCAAAATATAGATGGAAATTGGAATATTTTTATTGGTGCCATTTACATAGGTTATACACTGGGAGAGAACTAGAGTGCCTTGATAAACTTGACATAGAAGTTGCAGACTCCTTTCTGTGCTTATAGAAATCTCATTCTCACATAATCTTAGTTATTTGATTTAATGGGATCCTTTTTTTTTCAAGGCAACTTTCTGTCCCTGTCTCTTTTTTGTACAACAGAAAAAGATCTAGTTTATTGGAAACCCACCAGCTGCAAACCTGAACTGACCCCCAGCTTGATTTATTTTACATAACACAAAATTTAACCAAAGAAATTAAATTGAGAAGAAACTTCCCCGTTGCCATTTTCATTTGCTCCCAGTGCCCCCATCATTTTATTTATTCCAGTAGTAAAAATAAATCTTTAATTGGAAGGAAAGTGATAACTGAAGTTTAATTAAGCTAAGCCAATAAAGAGATGGGAAATTACCAGGCTAATGTCACGGATGGAGAAGGGGCCATGCAGGGCTGCAAGGCAGGATGCTCCGGAGGAACCTGTCCAGAGGCTCATTCAGATGCCGAGAGATGACCTTGTCTTCATCCACGGTTCTCATCTGGGACAAAGTGACAACATTTTACCCACCTTCTTCCTCCCACCATTTTTGCTGCTCCTTCCACCCTCCCCAAGGGATGTTTGTCTCCCTGACCAGTGCAATGTCACACTGGGGACAATCACCAGCTGGACCACGTGCAACGTGGCCATGAGCTCACCCTTCTTTCCTCAAAATATTCTGTGCTGTCAGAGCCACGAAACCCACCTCCCCATCCTCCTTGACAGCTGCTTGATGCACTGAAAGGTATTTTAAGTGGTCTGTAGCAAATGACTTTTTCACCCCCCGATATCGGGAGGTCTGCAAAGGAAGCACGGGGAGGATGCTCTGGAGCTGCCCAAGCCTCCAGCAACGGCGTCTATGGGAAGATCCCAGGAGCAGCACCAATACCAAGCTTCCTGCCAGCACATCTACCAGTGTGCAGACTTATTTTTTATTTATAAATCTGTTTTGGTAAAAAATATCTGTTATTTTTTTTTTAGTCTGAGCTGTGAACACTGGTTTGCTGGCAGTCTCTCCTTTTTCACACTACCAGATTTATAAATTGCAAAGCCAGAAGGACTGACTCTGATCAGATAGTTTGGCCTCGGCATTAAATTTCCCCTAGCAGCCTGAATTAGAAAAATATATTTTTGAGAAAAACAACACCTCTTATAAATAATTTAAAATTAGAGAACTCACTGTGCTTCCTAGTATGCTCTTGTGTCAGTTCATCACTCTCAACATTAAACCATGTACCTTAATTACTCTTCTGAATTTATTTCCAGCCTCTGACCTTGTTATATCTTTGTCTGATAGATGAAAGTACCTATTATTAAAGTTCACTTCACGATGTGGGTGTGTATAGGCCATGGTCAAGTCATCCTTAACCTTCCCTTTGATAAGCTGAATAAACTGAACCATGAAATCCTTCCCTATAAGCTAGATGTTCATTAATCCTCAGCCTCTTTTTCCCTCAGAAACCTCTTCTACAGAATCACAGCCTTTGTGGTCATCCCCAAAGAGACAGATGTGCCCAGTAACAAAGCAGAATAACGAGGTCCATTTAACCATACCCCAGTGCCCCCTTTTCCAGCTGCTGCACTGTGCTGGGAGCCCAGGGCAGCTCCTCTTCCAGCTTGATGGTTAAGGTGTCCTTCAGTTATGGTCTCCAATGCCCTGTCCTCCTCCCTGTCTGCCCTCCCTGAACATCACTACCTCGTCATTGATAATTTTATATCTTCCTCCAGGTTGTAGATACAATAGATTGAACTGCACCAAGAAACCTGACGAATGATGGTAAGTCCTGATTCCAGTTGGTAGTTTGGGGTTTGTTAAGTGGCTGGTGTCATAACCGTGCGCTGATTACCAGGTCACAGAGCAGTGACTAACCACACCGACTGTGGGGCTTCCCCATCAGGGCTTCGTTAATTGACTAGTCGGGTTTCCATGCCAGCATTTCATCTGGAACCAACCTTAGTAGCTATGGTTTCCCGTTGCCTTGCTTTATTATTGATGTGGAAAGTCTGACCACCATCCTGTGACAGGAGTGCTAAAGTGGACTTCTTTCCGCATTATAAAACAAGAATATTTATTCAACAACCTCATCTTTTCTGTTGTTCGACTATTGCCATCTGGAAAACAACTTGTGCTGTAATGCCCTTTTTACTCCTAACACTTTTCAAGTTTCTTATCTCAAAGCAGGTATTTCTCTTCTTGTTCTTTGAATTCCTTAATAAATTTGAAAAATTATGAGCTTTAGGAAATTTCCTTTTTAAAAGTATCTATTTATCTAAATTTCCTCCCCAAGACAAATCATGGCTTGGCTTGGTCCTCTTTGTCTTTTTCCCTTGACCAGTTCTGCCTTATTGTGCAGTTCTGGGAGGTTAGCATCTAGTAAAATGTCCCTAATTCAGAAATACCATTTCTATTTTTCTGCCTAAATTCTTGCAACTGGACAGTTCATCAGGCAGAAGATATTAGAAAAACTGGCAGCCATAATCGTGTGGGTGGAGGTGAGGACATCTGCTCTGTACATCATGAGCATTGCCAACATGCTATAGACATATCCAGGTTTCTGTTCCAAAACCCCCTCAAGAATATACCGCGTGGAGTTCCAGCTCGCTGGAACCTCCTGCTTGGTTTGGGAAATTTTTGGCAAGTTGTTTTCCTTCTGTAGCTTGTTCATAATTTTCCTGGTCTTTACTACATGGGTAAAGTGTGCCCAGATTTCATGTGCCATTCTAACATATGTTCCATGATTACATACAGGATGTATAATCACTCTTCTTTACTGCATGAGTTCAGCTGGCACCGCTCGCTGACACAGTCCAGCGCCGCGAGAGAGTCTTGGGGCAAAATGTGTTCAAAGTTGGTGCTATGACCGTGGCAGCAGATGAACGGCGGCGTGCCTTCCTCTAAATCTTTAATGCGCGCTTGTAGACACGTCCTGCTCATTCGTCCTGGAAGCGCTGGGCACCGCCGAGCTGACAGCCTCGAACATTGCCCAATGTGCTGTGACTGCCACGAGCCGATGTTTCACTCATCTTCATCCCAGTACTCATGGCCACCTCATGCAGCATCCTTGGGAACAGCTCAAGAGAAGGAACAGGAGTCAACAGCAAGGTCAATTTTAGGGACTATGACACCACCCTACAGCCTAATTCTCACTCTGTCATCCCAGCCTGGGTTTGTTTATCTACCAGGCACACGGTTTTCCATGTCCTTGATCAACATAAGTGTTGTCGGTCACTCAAGTTGGCTTGAAGAACCAGCACATGACACTTCCCACTGCTGTTTCTCTCTGAGGACCACCATGAGCATGATACTATAAACTGAGTGATCAGTCGGTGATGGTAGAAACATTAACCCACCTGGAAAAAATGCATGGCAAAAACTGGAAAAGCCTATCTGTTCAACTGGAGAAAAGAAAAGGTAGTAAGAGTGTCCTAAATTACCTTGTGTAGGAAGGTTTACTTTGTCATGTGTCAAGGAAGAAAAATCTAAGTAGTGTGTGAAATCAAACCTTCCCACCACTAAAACAAGCGGAATAGTTACGGTGAGTCTAACTGCCGAAACATGACAGTACTTAAAAACCACAGAATCAGATTTTTTTAAGTACTAAAACACCTAAAAATGTAGATAGACAAACCAAGCGGAATTTTTGACCCCCAGAGACTCTGACTCCTGTTGTGACAATCCAGTTGTCTTGAACACCCCATGAGGCACTGATCATTGCGTCTTTACAGAGCTTTAAAAACCTGGGCCTTGGATGCAAAAAAAAAAAAAAAAAAAGGAAGATATTAATCTCAGAGAGCGCTTTATCTTCTCATTGTCCCATCACAAATTCTTGCACAATATCCCAGAGTTAACACAAATGGGTAACTGTTCAGTTATCTTTAAAGGCCTATGGGATTTGATAAGCAATTTCATGGAAATAATCTAAATATGCATAATAAAAAAAGAAGGAAGTGATGTTCTGTTAATGCATCACTTTTATTGTGACAAGTTTTTTCTTCAAATGAAAAATAAAAGTGTAAAAACTTCGAATTGCAGTACTGTTAAGCACCTCCTGGGATCATTATAATAGACTGTACAATTATTACCTGAGCTGAAGTGCTTTTTTAAAAAAAAGAAAAAAACAAAACAGCAATAAATGTAATTTCATTGCTCTACCCGATATGCAAAATCTGCCTAGCATCTATTTCCAATATGAAATCAATTTTACATTTACTCATAATACTGCATGGAACCTTACTGAAAATCCTGATATAATTTCTATAGTATTTTTAAGATTTGCACTAGAGTAAAGCTCAATAAAACTTTTAAATGGTTTACATCTATCATGTCACTGAAATGTTTTTTAAAATATTTTGCTCAATATTATGAAAGCTGAGAAAGAATAACGAAGGCATTTCTCTCCTCAAGCTCCTGCCTCTTTTCCCCCTGATGTCCAAATCTATTGAGAAGAGTCAGAAATGTCAGACTCCATCTCATACCTGAGAATGGGGAAATCTTCCAACAAGAAAACCTTACCGTTAGGAGTGCTGAGGTGACCTTTAAAAATATAAGTTGTCACCACTTTTGTAACCACTGGCTCTTGCTTCTTGGTTAAGTGGCACCAAAACCAGGATGAGAAGTTTTTTCCAGTAAACAGACATGAGCCTCCTACCTAGTGTAACTACTCTATTTTGAAGTCCACCATTTTTTTCGAAGCACTTATTTTACAAATATCACTTATACCATCAACAACGTGGACATTTCGTTGCCATTTCTGTTTTATTATATTTGTGTGTAGGGCTCCTACTGCCTTGTGAAAATGAACCCTCCTAAACTATACATTGAAGGAAGCAGCAAAACTTGCTTTTTCGCTCTGTGCATTAATATATAAATGGCAGTCCATTAATATATAAAATAATTAGAAAGAGCACTTAATGAAATTATGGGTGTGTTTATACATCCTAAGCCTCGTGGCCACATTATCTCCTCTCTCATCAAACCACAGCACAGCTACTTTGAAAAGTATTATTAGTGACTTGTATGCCTACCAAAAGAGTCCAGAATTTATCCAAAAAAAAAAAAAAAAAAAAAAGATACTCACCAGAGAGGACATGAAAAGCCATTTAGGCATGCCAGGCTCTGCCGCACCTTGCTTTCACTGCAGATTAGCTGGAAGGAGATGGGCTCCTGCCGCAGTGGCAGGGATTGCATAATATTCTCCCAAGAGCCCGAGAGTGACTTTGAAAGTTTTATTAGGTTTTTATTAGATCGTGATATCCATTTTCAGTAGCCAGCTTGTCCAGTTGCTGGCAAATTATGATAATTTGAAATACTGTGCTGGATGCTATAGGCTGCCCTTAAGTTTCCTGAGTGCGTACGCCTCTGAATTAAATGCTGCTAACTCCTTGGCACTGGGAGGATGAATCTTCCCAGTATGAAGGCAACTGTCTGCGTTGGATTTGTTTCACCATGAAACTGAAGAGATGAGTACGTGACATGATGTATTTTACAAGGTGCTTAACAAGAACATGATTGGGAAAAAATTGCAATCCATGAAATCAATGTTATAACCTAATATTGTTTGTTCTTAGTGACTACTGGAGCACAACGAGATCAATGTCAGGACAGCACTATTCACTCTAAGTATCAATGACCTGGAAGAAGTCATGTGAAAGGATGGGACCTGCCAATGGCACAGCGTGGGAGGAGGTTCACAAGGAGAAAACAGAAGCAAGAATGACACAACTCTAGATGACTTGAATTGGCCCAGAATAGGTACATGGAGCAATTAAAAAAACAAACAAACAAACAGACAAACAAAAAAAACACAAAAAAAACCCCCCAAACCAAACCCAGTCATGTTGTGCTCTTTTTGTCCTTCATTGCAGGGTACGAAGGGAAGGCAGACAAGCTGAGCAGAAGGTTAATTAGAGATCCTATCAATGTACATGTAGGTAATAAAGACAAGAAGCAGACATCAACGAGGAGAGCCTGAAAAGGGGGACTAGCGGGGGTGGCAGAATGAAGCCAACCAACACCATGAGGCAAAAAACTTTCTTTGTATTTTCAGGTGTTTGTTCACTACAGTTTGTCTGCTTGTTCAGAGACCACCAAGTTGCATCTGGACTAAACTGTTGAATATTATATTGCTGTGGTCTAGTAGATGACTTCATATTTAGCCATCTCAAACCAATATTTCAAACACATCTAGGGTACCAGTCAATCTAGACTTTTATACATATTTCCTATGTTTATTACTGTGATTGAGCACAGTATGGCAGCTCCTGAGCATGGCAGAAGGCTAAATATCTTTACTAACACTCTTGTTTTACTCATCTGAATTAACAGTAACAACTACAAGAGGTAAGAATAGAACTATGCAAGAACTTCCCAGCAGAGCAGCGGATGCCTCAACCTCTGTTAAGACAGGCAATGGGGACACACAGCTGGTCTGCCCTCTGCCCCAAGAAATAAACCCTGCTTCCAGAGGACTGAAGGACCGATGCAGCATCCCAAGCCCTGGAGAGGGGTCCCAGGTGACATCCGCAGTAAGCATCGTTGGAGCATCTGGGGGACGTAATGCTCAGCAGGTCCAGCACCTGGTGCTCCAGCTCCTTTCCACTCTTGTCTCCAAAAACTTTGCCGTTCCCACCTGGTTTTTCCATTGTGCTGCAGGAACAGCTGACACAGACACCAGGGTCGTGTGTTCTGCTTCTAGCTGTGACGGTTACGTCCCCAGTCTCACGTTTAGGATTATCACCAGGCATGAGTGGAAATCCTTGTAAGTGGTTTTTTTTTTTCTTTCTTTCTTTTTCATGCTTGAATTGCTTAATGTGCTTATGGCTTCTTGAAGTTTTGAACCAACCTCTTGTCAGGCTTCTTTGAGTAGAAACTGAAATTGCAGTGAGTGGCTCTGACACGATCTGAAAGGTTTAATATTAATATGTTGATCAGGTTATCAGAGTTGATGCAAGCTGTGCCCATATTTTCCTCTGGAGGACCTAAAAGAATAATGCTGTGTATTTCTTCAACACGGCTTAACTGTATTTCGGGTTACGTAGTCATGTACTCTAATAAAAAAAGCTCTTTTCTCGTGCTATTTTCAGCACTGCAAAAAAAATCCAGAGCTGGCAGTTTTTACAGTTTCAGTCCAAGACCAAGCTTCAATAAGCTCACACGGCTCTAATGATTGTTAGTGAAAATGTAATGGGCCATTTGAAATACAAATGAACGCTGGTAGGTAAAGGGATTTTTTTTTTTTTAGTGGAATCAATTTACACTAGCTATTTAAAAAATATTAAAATAAATGTAATGCCATTAAATGTAAGCTCCAAAACCCATTGAGAGCATAAGTGGCCAAATCTGCCAAAAAAGTAGTCATGCCAAGAGCACGGGGCCAGATTCTGCTCTCAACTACATTGGTGTTAAGCCAAGATAACTCCTCTAATTTCAACAGGCTTGTTCTGAAATAACACCGGTGTGAAGCGGGAGCAGAAAGGAACTCCATTCCCCTATAGGTACTTTTTGTAGTGCCCCAATTTACCATCAGTGACCTGGGTCACTTCTCACCAGCCTCCGGTATCCTGTAGATCTATTCAGCATCCCTTTTTGCCAGGACAAGGTGGTTGGACTGAACTCCAGAAGAAGAGTGAAGGTCTGGTGTAACATTTGAGGAGGGTTCAGAAAGCAACAGGTAGTGTTGTTCAGTAGGTGCCATGTTTTTGGGAAAAAAAAAAATTAATGGACCAAACGAGTAAGAAGAGATAATAGGAGTCTGTCACAGCAGAATAATTAACAGCTGAGTTCAAAGTTTTGAGGGCAACGAGCTAAGCAACAGGGGGAAAAAAAAGAAAGCTCTTTTAAAATAATGTTTAATTTTATATTACTTACAAAGAAAAGGAAGGAAAAACAGCTAAACCATGTGGTTAATATTTATTTTAAAAAATTATGATAATATCCCAAATTCCCTTTAGTAGTCAAGCGCTTTTGTGGGTAAACCTTCCCTCCTCCTACATGACATTTCTAGAAACTCTTAAATATCATATTAATATACTTCTTCGGGAAAAAGGAAAAAATATTTGAGTTGGCATGAAGCTCTGCTAGAAAGTTTGGCTCCCACATCCCACGTGATAAAACTAGGCAAATAATCAAACAAGGAAAAAAGGAGCAGCAAAGAGAAAAACAGTGTTTCCCTCGTCTACTCTGACTTTCATCCTTATTGCTGGAGAAACCTGGAAAAGTGCACAGTCTTCTATCTGGGCTTGGAAAATTCACCTTAGTGAGATCTATTATTTGCTATTGTAGATAATCTTCTTGTCAAAGGTGTCTATTTGGACTACGAAAAAAAAAAAAAGAACAATTTTGGTCGCTCTTCAGGTGGCATTGCTATATCTTTTTCTTTCAATTCATTATCTCCAGTTTGTACTTTTCATTTTCACAAATCCAAGCTCAACTTTCCTGACCATGGTGCCATCCAGTACTCAGCACTGTTTCAGCCGTGCCCTTTCCACCAGCAGCAGAACCGTGTCCAACCAGAGTTCAAAATTAGGGATGATAACTCAGGGCATGCCAAGAAGACCAGACAGGTTAACAGGATAGAACAGAATAACAGAGTAAACAGAACCAATATGTTTTTAATTCACCATCTCTGCAAACAGCTGCACAGAGGAAAAATACTAGATTTTGTATTGGACAGCACTACAAATACTTTTCTTAAGATTTATTTCGGGGAGAAAAATTATACTTATCCTTTCATTCACAACATGTAAATAAACCAGAGAGTGCTATTTGTCATTTTCCTTGATTTCATGATGGCTGCAAGTGGCAACTGAGGAGTAATTTCCTTTTAATTATTGTTTAGTTGATTTTCTCTTTAATTACTGAAGTTATATGACTAAGGCACCAGAATATGTAATGCAAGATCTTTCCATACAGTAGATTTTCTTTAATAATAACGGCATGGTTTTTGTATTCAGTCTGCAGAATATAATTTTTCAGCAATGAAAAGCGGCTACAGATTCTTGAAGTGTGCATTTTTCATTTCCTTAAAAAATACTGGAAGGAGTTTTTCTTCTGTATGTTAGCATAGGTACAGTGTTCTACGTAAAAGGTTTAGGATTTAACAGGTTAGACATTGGAGGGAGGTAAAATGTATAAAAGTTGCCTGTCTCAACAAGACAAAAGCCAACGGATCTAAAAATACAGCCCTGGGGCTCCTCCTCTGGCTTTTGCTTTGCTGCCAGCTTGGCCAAGGGAATGCAGCTTTCCTTGTCTCTCTGGAGCTCTGAATTTGGGAAAACCCAAAAGGAACAGCCTCCCAACCACCTCTTAGCTACAAGTCATGGTGCAATTTTTTTTTTTTTCCTGCCTGTTTATGGCTTAACTAGAAATTAAAATTGCTCCGAGTTCCCTGCTTTTCCAATAGGCTTTGTAGAAAAAAGCTTTAATATAAACAGAGTGAAGTCGATATTTTGAAACTGCAGAGCGATGCTAATTTTACTCCCTGGTCTTTCACCACTGGAGTGGGGTTCTGGTTGGGTCACCGGGAAATAAACTTGTTTCCACGGCTTTTATAACCAGATAAGATCCAAAAGGAGGTACTCGTGCCAAATAGCACAGAAAGGCTCGAACAATGAAGCATTGCAAAGAGCGACATTTAGATGAGGTTATTAAATGCGGGGAGGAGGTTATGTGTGTATAACACATCTGTGAGCACTTGGGGATTTTTTTGAACCATTTTCTGCCCTCTTTTCTGAATTAGTGTTTTGACCGACTTCAGCGAGAGTTTTGCTTGCAATAAAAGCTTCCGAATTCAGCTCCAGGTCTAAACATTTGGGTTGCGAAGTGCCTGGAAAGCCAAAGGAATGAAGATAGTTGCCCTGCTCTCCCTGCACTGGAGCTGCCTCCCCAGCACCCTCGTGCTCCTTGGAAAATCTCAGCTATAGTTTATCTGAAATTAATTTGCCCACACTGTTAAGTCAATTACCCAAAGGAACAGAGACTCGATTAAAAATCTATTTAGTTCAAGAGGAAACAGTATACTTGGGATCAATTTTTTTTTCTCTCTCTTCGACTGCAAAGAATCTTATTGTATCCCTGTATAAATAATAAAGGTAGCGCACCATCCTCTCCTGCTCAAGCATGACTGAGCAGCTACACTTTGTGCACAGCTCATGTCACGAGCATCCAAAGAGAGACGGGATGAAGGATATCTCAAACCCAACCTCCAACACAGGGCATGTTCCTGCTCCATGAGGGAACCCAACGTATGGGATGCGCGGAGCCATGGGTACCGCTCGCTCCCCGCATTTCCAGAGGTTGCTTGTACCTGTCTCACCCAGAGAAATGTTTTCTATTTTCAAGCCTACAGCAAACTGTGTCCAGACAGATTGGTGTTCTGCTCAAAGGAGTCCGCATGAATCATGTATTAGTTCATTTAAAAGCACTTTGTAGACAAACATGCTCACTCTATCAGCAGGCGCGGGGATGCAAATACTTCACTCGCTGTATATGAGCCCTGACAGGACATCTGTGATGCATGGGATGGAGAAACAGCTCATTCCGCAAAGATCAGGCGATAACAAGCAAAAAAAGGCTCACTGCATTTTGGTTTGTTGGTTGTTTTTTGTTTTTTTTTTTTTTCAGCCAAATGAAAATTTAACTTTGCCATGGTGTTGGAAAAGGAGTAAACACGATCAACTGAAAACTAGCAGCAGGAGGAAGGTAAATGATTTACAAGAGATTCTTCAATCATTTAGCAGAAACACGGCAGGCTTTGGTTTAGGGGCTAGAGAACTCTTGCAGAAGGCAACTGTTCTCCAGGAACTTTAATGTTAATATACCTGCTGCGCGGGACTGTGCCTTGGAGGTGAGAAAGAGTTAGGAACATTTACATTCCATAAATGCTAAAGATGTCTTTTTTTTTTTTTTTATGCTATCTGCTTGACAGATGCTGATTGTTTCCTGGAAATGAAAGCAAGCTAACGAGTGTATGCAACAGCAAAATATTTGGTGGACTCTCATTAGCAGACACAGCCTGTGGAATTAATTTCACTGAGAGAATTGTAGAATATATATTTTCTATATAGAAAGTGTAGTTTGCAAAAGCATCCTGGAAGAGATTCAGACATGTATGAACTTTGTCTCTAAGCGATTTCAAATTAATTTAATTTGTGAGAGACTATAATATTGTAAATACCGTAAAGCATGGGTGTCAAAGACCAAGTTATAGGATATACAGTGTGAAGAACATTGCTTTCAGTCTCTGCCTTGATGCTGGTGACTTACAGGAATATCTTCATGGTAAGTAGAGTACAATCTCTCCAGTTTTATAGCACACTCATTTTCTACTAGCCCTGGGCTTTTCTAACTGCTAAGGTGGTGTGTTTACTAACTTTATTCCCTGTTTCTTTTAATTACCTGGTCAAATACGAGTGAATCCTATCATCACATGAAATGACACAAGCCTCTCGCCCCTCCACAGCTAGGGGATGTTCATTTTTTTCTGATCCTCAGAAAATATAGGAATTAATTTGTTCTCCTGAAGTCCTAATTTTTCCTTAGCAGTAAACCAAGTGCTGGAAATAGTAACTCAGGCAATCAGGGTATTGTTACAGTTCCCAGAAAGGTAATATTTTTGAATAGCTCTGCATATTTAAAAAGGAAGATGTGTTTTGAACATTTTTTAATAAAGTAATATTTTATTTTTCCCATCTTACCCTTGCAGGAAACTGCAAAGATCAGTTCTGGATTGAGATTGCATCCCCAGCCTTGGATCCTTTAACATCCCAGAAGGCACACATGAAAAAGAAAAATCCCCTACTTACCCTGTGAATAGGTGCTAACAGCTTTAAAGAATTACCTACCAAATATTAGGTGCAATTTAAAACTACATTGAAAGCAGCAAGGGTAGTTTAAAAGTCTACATGGCCAGCTAAAAGTCAGAGAGAGAAAATTACTTGAACACGTGTTGGATGAATTTCTGTCTGTGTGGGAGATATCACACCGGCAGGATAATATATCCTCCGGTTAAAAAAATTGGGCAGATTCTATATCTGGTCTGCCGTATGCCATACAATTCAAAATCTGGCCAAATGCTTTTAGATCATTTCCATTTACTATAAAAAGAAACACAAGTATGCTATCTAAGCATTGTGGAAGATTATTTATATTGCAAGACATCCTCGGGCTAAACTATTAAATGAGGATAATGGATACGAGCCACCTAAGGCACGCGGAGGACTCGTTAATGAATTACTTGGTGAAACAACGTCAGATGCTCGGCTCAGGTAGAGGCTGGGTTTGAGTAATGTGCTTTTAGAGGAGCAGCAATACCGAGGAGGGGTCACATCATGTGAAGACCTGGAAAACGCATGATGAAATGTTCCATACATTACCCTACACCTGCTCCCAGGGCTGTCCAAGGGCCGCTCGGATTACCCAGCACAATATTTACTCAGTATATTGTATGTTATATCAATTTAAACACGTGCTGGATCTTATTCAGTATTTATTAGCTTACATTTGGAGCCCCAGTCTATTTTACAACCCTGATGCCCCCTGTTTCATGTAAAAAGGATATTTTAACAGATATAATTTAAATTAGTTCGTGACTTGATAACTCATTACAGTCTGCTACTCTAATGAAGCCTGCACTAACGACTGCCTTCAGTAGGCAATCCCGAATTTTAAGAAGCCATTTTAAAACATTCATAACCGATCTGGTGCGGTGTTGTTTGAACTGTATTTAACGATGCCCCCTGTTTCATGTAAAAAGGATATTTTAACAGATATAATTTAAATTAGTTCGTGACTTGATAACTCATTACAGTCTGCTACTCTAATGAAGCCTGCACTAACGACTGCCTTCAGTAGGCAATCCCGAATTTTAAGAAGCCATTTTAAAACATTCATAACCGATCTGGTGCGGTGTTGTTTGAACTGTATTTAACAGACATCTCAGCCTGCACTAACGACTGCCTTCAGTAGGCTATCCCGAATTTTAAGAAGCCATTTTAAAATATTCATAACCGATCTGGTGCAGTGTTGTTTGAACTGTATTTAATAGACATCTCGACTGGGCTTTTCCCTGTGGTTTGGAGAAGTCACTGTCAATAGTGATTCTTGCAGCACCATCTTTGGTGGGAGCGAGGGCTGCAGCTTTGGTCCCAGCAGGGGGTGTGTACTGTGCATCCTGGGGAAAGGACCACTGAGAAAGAATCCCAAATGTAATAACAGCCCAAATCATAATCAGGAATAATTGTTTAAGATCAGCCGTTGGAACAGGCTGCCCAGGGAAGTGGTGGAGTCACCATCCCTGGAGGTGTTCAGGAAACGTGTAGATGTGGTGCTTGGGGACATGGGTTAGTTGGTGAGGTGGTGTGGGGTTGACGGTTGGACTTGATGATCCTTGAGGTCTTTTCCAAGCTTAATGATTCTATGATTCTATGATTATGGATTTAATCAAGGTGTAAACATCTCAAAGACAGTAACCCAAGGTCTCTGTTGTCTGACGAGCAACTCTTATGACTCATAGAATCACAGAAACACAGAACGGTTGACTCGGAAGGGACCTTAAAGACCACCGACCTCCAACCCCCTGCCATGGGGCCATGGGCAGGGACACCTTCCACTAGCCCAGGTTGCTCAAAGCCTCATCCAAGTCTGACAGCTAAACGAGTCATCATTCTGTCAACTGACAATTTAGTGAGCTAAAGTCACTCTGTGACTTTTATCTCTTCATGAAGGTAGAGTAATGAGAAGCATCCGAAACTTGTGGGTTTTTTTTCCTAACAGCACCTATTGTTCAATTGTCTAAAAACAACCCAGGAATTTACCATCACCTGGATCCACCCAGCGCCCGCACCTCTCCAACTCAAGCCTAGAGAGCCAGCACAGCAGGCTGGGCAAAGTTTCCCACTCCAGCTGGCTCAGCAGGACCTCCTGACATCATCTCACTATCAAGTCCTCTTCATTGGGAAATTTTGCTTCCTAACTAATTTAGAAACTGCCCTCCCAGCCCCAGCAGCCTGCGTGGGGAGGATGTGCTGGGGAGCGCAGGAAGCCCAACCGCTATAAATAACTCAGCCAAAACCACACCAAATACTCACACTTCCCCACCGAAGAGCATCTCCATCCTTTAAGTGCCATGCCAGCTTCTCAGGGGGCTCCTAATGCAGTTGGCTCCTTCTGCCTCACTGGCTGCTGATGAAGGATGCGCTTGGGGCCACTGTGCACCCTGCAGCGACAAGCAAAAAGGGAAAGTCAATATACAAAGCATAGTGATTAATATTAAATACTGACTGTGCATCTAAAGACTGTATTAATGTTAACGACAAAACAACAACCAGCCCACAAATGCCAAGGACACGAAGCAGAGGAACGCTTGTAGACATGAAGGCGTTGGTAACAAATGCCAAGAGCTGCTTTAAGCCAGATAATGCTTGGTGCTTTCACTTTGCTGTTACCTGAACAAATTCACCTTGATAAAATACGTACGGCAAAAGTTAGATTTAACCTTTGCTCAGATGCAACAGCTTTAGCCACAAGCCAGTGGAATACGTATGAAGTTATTCTCCAAATGCAAATTATCTGTTGACGTAATTAGGATTCACAAAACCAGTATAAAACCAGTTGAACCATATTTTGACTCCTGGTTGTTATAGGGGTTGTCCTGATCACCGTCAAATATGAGGGACATCCATACCTTGGTGTTATTGGGGCATTGAGCCGCCATTCTGCATCACTTCCTACCAGGAAAGGCTCACACACGAAAAGCTGTGAATCACCAAAATAAACAAACCCAAAATCTCCCTCAGTGGCAATTTCCAAGGAGAAGAGAGCATCAAACATATTTTTAACTAGGCAAAAACACAACACACGAGCAGAGTTTGGGCCAAATGTCCTGCCAGGACAGCAGGAGCCCACTGCCAAGCCCTGGTCCCTAGATCAACTCCTCATCCATGATAAAAACCTGGTCTTTAAATCAAAGGCAGCTCACAAAGAAAAAAAAAAAATCCAAAGACATAAATCTGCATTGGCTACCAGCCCAGTGTGATCTTCCAGTGTATTTTTGCTGATGCTACTTCTGGGATGGGACAAAGGAAATGTATGACACCGAGACGCCTGTGGCAGGAAGACCACCAGATTGCCCGTAAAGACAGAACGGGCAGCGGGTGTAGGTGACATTGCTGTCGTGGGGCTAGCAATTCATGTCCAACATTTTTCCTGCCTTCTGGGAATTTTGGCAGCTCAGCTAACCCAGCTCTACACTTGAAATGTGCTGAGAAGGACTCCAGCAGAAACACGTTGTACTTTGTGCCCATAGGATGCTGCAAAGGAGCAGGGCTCACTTTGATGTTTCCATGAAAACAGAAAGCATCCCAACTGCTGTAAGGGAACCGAAATTCTTTTGTCACTGCAATATAGACATCAATTTTTTGCTGAAATTCACCTAAAAGCAGGGCAGTGATGTAACAGGCGTTTCTCTGAGAGATGTCCAAATCAGATGCACACCACACCCAAAAGCCAGAACCTCATCTCCAAAAACTACAGATCAGTGTTGCATCTCTGCTTAAACAGCTGTTATGCAAATATTTCCAAACTATTTCACTTACAAGCCTTGGTTTTAGCAATTGTTTATTTGACCCCATTGTGGTATTGCCAAGGACCTCAATGTGCCCGTCTATAAGACATTATCAACAGATAAAATGATAAGTTAGAGATGCGTACTCTTCACAAGTAGTATCAATCAAGGGGACACAGTCAACCAACCCAAAAGGGTTACCAAATTTATTTTTCTTTAAGAAAGAGAGCAATAAAACCTGTTAATCCATTTGTTTTGGGTTGGGTTTTTTTGGTTTTTTGTTGGTGTCCTTTTTTTTTTTTTTGTACAAGAGAATGAAAATCTCTTTGCCGTTGTAACTTTTACAGTATGTCAAGTATTTTCTTTTATTCCTCTTCCATAATTATTTTTACAGAGAGCTGTTCTTTCAGTCAGGTCACTGAACTCTGAAAAACAAACCTTCAAGGCTGCTTTTGAAAAATTGGACCTTACTTTCCTTTCAATGGAAAGATTCACAACTTTCGTGTGCGAGCCAAGACTCAAACAATAACATAAATCCTTTCAGTGCTGTCTCTCTCTTTGCCCGTGTAAGAGATATTTCTGCTAACATTTACTTTTGTAATTTTTCACATTATTCTAGCTCTCAGAGGTTAATATTTACCATTCATTTTGATATTCACAAACTACAGAGGTAGGATTGCAAATATCTGTCCTGGGAAAACGAGCAGCTCTGCCAGAAAATATGTTCAAGTTTCTTTGCGGAACTGTGGGAGACAACACACCATTGACAACATTTCACTGTATTCATCTGCTCGCGTTTTAAACATCTGCACAAACAGTTCCTACCCTCCAACAATTGATATTTAAAAAGAATAACCTGATAATTACAGCAAATGTTTTTCCGTCCCTTTGAACAGCAAATATACATGAGGGAAAAACCAAAAAAGCTTACAAACAACCCATAGTGAACTCACATATATAAGGGAAGCCACTGAAATCTTACCCTTAAACTGAGAGCACACATTCATTTTCATTTGTAGGCATCTACAAACACAGAAGATATTGTGTGGCAGCAAAATTCAACAGCAGACAGAGCTGCCTGCAAAAGCTGACCCACTGCTTGCAATAACATCAAATCATAAATGAATTAATTTGCTTGCTGACCAAGTAGTTTGCCATATTAAAGTGCAAGTTTGCAAGACATGTATTCTATTATCCCAGATTGCACTCTTGACACTTTACATTATGAACATTTAGCATTCATCCTTTGATATTTTGCGCACTGACTACAATGAAGCTGTCAGCACAAAGGAATTCTTTATTCAATTTGCAGATGTAACAAGCGAGGATCTTGCAGAGCCACCATTAAGAAGGCCGCAACAATAGAGATTTGACTATTTAACCATGGAAGATGAAAGGATATCTTGATGGGTGCAATTTTTAGAGATACTAGAAAGTTTGTGAAGGAAGAGAGAGAAGAGAAGAGAAGAGAAGAGAAGAGAAGAGAAGAGAAGAGAAGAGAAGAGAAGAGAAGAGAAGGAGAAGAGGAGAAGCAGTTATTTCTTTTCTAACATGCAGAAGACAATATTTGCTCCAAATGCAATTCACATGGAGGAGGAGAGTGATCATTTATGCCAAGGGTGCAGCGGGCTTGTTCTGTTCTTGTCACCATGATCTAACGCCAGTAGTACGTTATGAGCAAGCAGAGATCATTGATTAATGCTGCCAGACAGCTGTGTTGGACTCGTCAAGTCAATATTGTGTGCTCTTGGTTAAAAAAAAGAAAAGAAAAAAAAAAATCAGTGTATTTTGGTCTGCCCAACTACATAATCTAGATTCAGTCATTGGACGCATGGAGGGCAAACCTTTCCCAGGGAGAGAAATCTTGTTTTGTCACATCTTAACATGTAGGTAAAATTCTAGCACAAGTACTAATTCCCCAAAAACTCAGATGCAATTGGCAGCCCACCCACCCTTCTGAGGTAACAGAAGAATGTATTTTTATATAAGTACGTGTGTATGTATATATATTTACAGACCACATGAAACTAAATTTAATAAACATTCCAGGAAGGAAGGGACTTGGCAGGATAGCCAGACAATGAAATCAAGGGTTTTTTACTACATGGCTGTATTTTAAGACCTTGTAGAAAATGAACTCCTCAGTGCTCACATTCCAACAAATTTGGTAATGCTTTTCAGTACGCCGTGTTGTATCACTTAGCACCGGGCGGTGATTATTTTAAAGCCTCAATATAAGACACAAATATTTGATTAAAACAAATTCCACGCTAAGTCTTGGTGTTCTTTTTTATTAAGGATTTGGATACAGAAGCGAATCGAGTGACTATGGTCAGCTGGTGCCCCAACAGCATCAACTATGCGAAAGTTCAGCTGTACAGGGATTCATTTGGAGTACTCGCCGCCACTGAAAATAGTAATAAATAGTGTTTTGCAATGCTCTTTTCATTTCTTTATCTGTCCTTATTGTGTCTGAGATGCATAGATGAGAACACCGGTTTATCTCATCTGCTTCATCAGACCGGCAATTGGAGCATATACAAGCAATAGTTTCTTAAAGTGCCACTAGGCTCCTGGCTGTATCCAGGTAACAAAATAAAATAGCAAATGAGAGAAAGAATACTGGAGGTCGTGGCAATACAGACCTATAAAGATACACCTTGGATTCCCATGCATACTCAAGTAACAAGGTAGGACTGCAGGGAGCAAGTTGATGGCTTTCTTCGTGCAGCGCTGCAGACAACTACGTTTTTTCACTCAAATTCATTTGCTTATGGGGAACCAGGGAAATTTTGACTGGAGCTGGCCAAAGCTTAATCTTTTCAGTCTATAAAAAATTTAAACAGTTTGCTCCCATTTCATAAATGTTGACATTTCCCACGAAGGGAGAAAAATATAATATCAGAATGTTTCCTTAAAAAGAAATAGGAAAAGACCCTCTATGCTTGCTGCATCCCAACCCCTCTACCAGGAGCTGGGCAGTGCCAGGGGGTCCCTGAGCAGGGGCTTTGGGGGCTCCTGGGAGCTGGGGCTTCACACCTGAGGGACATCACTGCCTGGCTTAGCTCGTCCCCTCGTGCACAAACTGTCCTGTGCTGATGTAGGGAGGCGTGTGGTGTGGTGGGGCCTCCTAAAAACCGACAATCACTTGGTATGGTCGCCTGGCAATCCATGAAGTAAGTAAGATGCTGACCTGGTAGAAACTGTTCTTCTTTCCAGGTACCGACAAGTGCTTCTGCAAAGTTCTTCAACTATAAGGAGCCTATATGGGGAAAAAAGAAAAGAAAAGAAAAGAAAAGAAAAGAAAAGAAAAGAAAAGAAAAGAAAAGAAAAGAAAAGAAAAGAGAAAAGAAAATTCTCCTTGTAACATCATTAGAGACCACTAAAATGCACACACACAATGTCAAGAACCAGAGTTGTAGGGAGGTCCTGTGCATTCCTCTACCCAGGGGTCAACCTCACTTAGGGTCCAGGA
This sequence comes from Pterocles gutturalis, assembly GCF_000699245.1. NCBI lineage: Eukaryota > Metazoa > Chordata > Aves > Pterocliformes > Pteroclidae > Pterocles > Pterocles gutturalis. The sequence continues at coordinate 18,729 of NW_010105142.1, read as the reverse complement.
TTAGCAGTGGGCTGAGTCATGCTCCAGTCATTTCCTTGAAGTGAACAGGAATAAATGATGGATCTGACCCTGAGTTGTGATAAACTTACACCATGTTTTTGGTTGTGTGTGAGGTCCTGATGCTTCAACATGGCCAATGTCAAGGGGAAATCCCCCAAAACTCCACCTGCCTGCAGAAGTGTCTTGTGAAGTCGAGGTCTGGATGTCTAAGGGGAATGGGAGTAGATATTCCACAACATACCTGATACAATGCAGTCGAATGGGAGACCCAGAAGAGTAGTTTTTCTTCTGCCATTTAACATACCTCATAACCCTGAGGACATTGTCTTAAACAAAGACTTGAACTCTGAATGAATTGTAATTCTTGCAGCCTCGAAACCCAGGAGAGTGTAAACCTTGCCAGAAAGATCCTGAAGGGGAAAAGGAAAAAAAAATGAATAAACTTGATAATTATGAAAAAAAAAAAGAATATGCACATCCATAGTTTTGCTAAGTTTGGGATTGACTAGAAGAATCAAAGTGGTAGCCTGAAGAGAATATCTGTATTTGAGGTGTGAGGTTAACTGACAAAAATCAAACTTAAGACTGAAAGCTTAAAGAGGAGCTAAAACCTACAAGAAACCTTACAAGAAAGAAAGTATCAGATTACTTTTTATGACCAAGAGGCAAAACTAAGAAAAATATTTCAGACAGAAGAGCTGTTATTTTTGTAGCTTTGAAACGATACATAACCAGCACAAAAGATAATACGAGACGAGACAGGTAATCCAATCCTTTTAGAGTTTATGACGGCAATCTTCTCCGCATGAGAGACTTGGCTGTGCTTTGTTTCTTTCCATAAGTGAATAAGTTCAGGGAATCACAAGCGCGATTATTCAGATTTGTGTTTTCTTCTCAGGTTTCAAAAGTCAGAACCAAAGGACTCGGTGGCCTTGAGTGCTGCAGGAAAACTTCATACAGGAGCCTCAATTTTATCCATGCATGAAGCAAAATTAATAGAAATGGTACTGCTCCCCCAGTATTTTTTCTTTAATAATTTTAATTTAGAATATTTCTTATTCCTATGCAATATATGAAAATGTGGTAGTCTAAAGAAAATAAACTGACAATACCAAGAAAACAGTGTGCTAGTGCCAAGGAAGTGTGGTTATCAGTGACACTTTCTTTACACCCTGATCTACAACAACGTCCATGTCTTGAGCAACAGCTAGGACATCATTTTGACTAATAGGACATAACACGGACACAGATGTGTTCAGTGCCATAGTCATCGTCGACTTCAAAGTTCCTGTCCACCTGCCTAATCTTGACTGGATCCTGGCATCTTCAACTTTTAAAATACCAGTTTGTGACATTTCTAGTTTCAAAAATAACTTTGCACTCACACTCAGTCCCTACATCTTGTTAAGATACCCCAAACTAGAAGCCCACATCCATGTACCTATACCTGGCAGGCACTTCTGGCACAATCAGCTGGAAAATACAAAATGGAAGATTTATCCTAACCACAGCCACCAAGGAGCCCCTCCTGGTACACAAAGGCTCAGTGCTGAAACGGTTCACACCAGCCAGGGAAGAAGCAAAATCTCATTTGTCTCTAAATTCCTGAGATTTTTTTTCAGCTCTTTGGGTTATGTGCCTTGTGCTTGCAAGGTTCTACTTTGCAGAAAATAACTACATCCTCACGGGCAGATATACCAGCCTACAAGCAATTAGGGCACTTACCTGGGAGAAAGAAGACCCTGACGAAATTCAAGGACTTTCTTATCTATTTTGCATTAAGCAGTCATTGAAGAAAATACAGAAAAGTTACAAGAACACAGACCAGAATTTGGTGCTGTGATCATTATATTATCATAGGAAAGAACACACAGCCCCTACCACCTGCTTCCTTTCCTCTGTTCTGCTTATTTTGGGGGAGATTGCGTGTATCGTTAAACAAAGGATCGAGACTGTGAGTCGCGAGGAAGGCTCAGGGAGGTGTGGGATTTAGGTGCCTCCAACACCAGCATTTCCCATTGATTAGTCTGGGCACTCAGGACCTTTGCTGTTACGTGTAACTAGGGCTTTCCAAGATGCTAAACGCTCCCCAGGCACTGCACAGGCAGCCCAGGCATTTAAATTAGTGCTCTGTGCTCTTCTCCCGGGATGGAGGGTGAGGTGGCTGCTGTGACACTCCCAACAGACGAAGGAAAGTCCCTTTGTGCGTCCACGCCATTGATTGAGTTCAGGCTGGGAGGATGCTCTTGAAGGCCACCATCTCCCAGGTGTCCCCCCTGCCCTGATGTGCTTGGCATCACAGGGCTGTCATGGAGCACACAGAACGGATCTCTTTTGGGTGAAACTAAACCTGAAGATGTGTTTTGGCCAGTAGCGGGTCTGCAGGCAGCAGGACCAGACTCACCATCATCTGAAGTGAACAACCTGGAAACACATATACTGTGGACATCTGGTACTCGGTACCAATAATTTCACTTTGAAGGTCTGTTCCAATGAGTTATTGCCAGTGTAGTTGTACCCTTTGTGAAGCAGCTTTATTAAACTAAAATATTTCATAATTGCCATCCCTTTACTCTTCAAAAAAGATAATTTTTTTTCCCATGTTCAGATGGTGGAGCAGAGGGCAGAAGTTCTGGGCTATTAATGCATTTCATCGCTCACTGGGCCCAAAGATTTCAAAACATCTACAAACCTCAGCCTGGGTGATACACAGGTATTGTCCACATTTTAAGTGGTGGTAACAAAAGATCAACAAAAACAGTTGGTCCAAAGTCATACAGCGCGACGGAAACAAAATCAGAGCAGAAACCAAATTTCATCATTGGTCTTGCACTTTAACCTATCAACTACCATTAATGAAAGAAATCTGGTTTGATTAACCTTGCATAAAATTCTATGAGCGATACGAGCTCTCCTCCATACGTGGCACTGGAAATATCCCACCATCTCTAGAATAATTCAGCAGCGGGGATATGTACAGAGCAGGAAGACCAAGAGGCAGTAAAAAACCAAGAGGAAATTGGCTGCTGCTTTACCAATTTCCTGTTGGGGCTCTTCGGGCTGTATGGCTCAGGACAACCATTACAGAGAGGTTTGCAGCTCTGGAAAGCTTTTATTGACCTCTCTGTAAATACAAAATGGCCCGTGAATTAAATGGGAGGGTCACCACGAGGAAGTTCAACAGACTTGGCAGATTCTTGGGAATAAGCAAGAGCAGGGATCAAGAGGACTGATTGAAAACGTGCAGTTATTGAGCAAAGGATTCCTTTTCTTGGGAGCAAGCTCCCCTGGGTTTTCGAGGCTGGGATTTACAAGGCTAATGGAGCGCATTGGTTTTTTTTTCCCCTTCTGTCAGCAAGAATTTCAGATAAAGACAAGCCAGAGTTACAAGCAACTGTCTAGTTGCTGAAAATATGTTGCCAAAGCTTCTTTTTATAAGACGACAGAAAAACTTACAACTACTACCTTTACATGAATTCCCCTGTTATTATAGGAAACTGTTTTATCCAAATGGACGTTGTACGTCCTTGATTTGAAATTAACTCTTTTTTCAATTACTCAAAAAAAGTAGAGGCTGTGCAGATTTTTTTTCTACATATCTAAATGTTGGGTTTTTTTTTTTTATTTATTCCTTGCTTACTTTTGTTCTTCTCAATAATCTCAGAAACTGCAAAGACTTATTTGCAGGGAAACTGTGGATTCATGATTTGGATCACAATCTCCTTGATAAAATCTTAAATCAAATTAACAGAGCTCTTGTTACTTAAAGTTCCCAGCAAATTAGTACTGTGGACATAAGAGAAAAGCCTGACAACGATCGTAAAGAAATCAATGCTTTGGTCTTGATATATGGATGCTTTCAAGAAAAAAAAAAATATTTAATTCAAGAACTTGCAATTAACTTTGAAATTTCTGACATGTTCATTTCATCTCAAAGCTCTCCACATTTCAGAGCAGCAGAACTCTCTCCCTTTAAGCTCTGCCGCTGGGGCTGTTGGTTTTAAGCAGGAAACCCACTTTAGGACGTGCTGACAAAATTGGCTTTTCTGTAACGTCCTCTGCAGAAAAACACAATTATTACAGTGTGCAAACGCTCATTTATCACGTTTCTTTCGTCCCAATGTAAAAGCCTTGGACAAGGACACAGCGTGGCTGAAATTTGTAAAACACCAATGGGTGGGAATCGCTGCCGGAGCCCCGGTGGGACCAAAAGCAGAGCAGAAAGAGGCAGAGGGGAAAAATTATTCCCTCTTCTTTGACTGATAATTTCCAAACATTAATGATCTTGAAGACTGACCGGTGGAGTCAGCAAGCGTGCGTTCGAGGAGAGAGTTCTTCAAAAGTAGGCATCTTGTCCGCGAATCTCCGGAGTCCTCTCAGATATGAAATAACAAGCTTAGTCTACTTCTAAAAATGGAAAAGTGGAGAGGTTTCGCAGAACCAGAAATTGATAAAATATAAAAAAAATCTAGATTTATTTTAATTTAATAGAACAACCTAGAAGTTTGAGTAGATCCTGCCACTTTTTTTTGGTCTTAAAGATGTGTATACAAGTTCATTAATGCATTAAACCAATAATAGGTTTAGGAATGTGCACACAGTTTTTTTGTGTCATACAAAGGAGGGGTTTAGGCGAAATAAAACTAACATAATGGAAATACAGAGATGACAATAGTATCAGAAAAAAAAAAAGAAGAAAAGGAATATGAAGGCTGGATGCAGAAAGTTCCTTTATCAATGCCTTTGGGCCTAACTTTATTCGTTTTGTTTTACCAGTCATGAGTAATTTGGCTACTCAATAGTTACGCAGTTTAAGCCCCTATGCTGACATTACAACTGCTTAAATATCTAAAAATATGCTGACAAGTGGGTGGGGAGAAAAAAAAAAAAAACAAAACACAAAAAACCCCCCAAGCCGAAACAGAAGAAAATAATTTCAGAAAAATATTCTGAACCTATTTGTAAATCTCTTCTGTTTGTCATGCTTAGGAAGAGAATGCATTTTGCAGATCAAATCCTTTAATCCTTGCAAATGTGATCAAATTTGGATCACAGTAATTTTACATATACAGAAAAGCAGATATTTACAGTCTTCTTTTACTGAAGTGATGCAAGGAGGCATTACTGGCAGAAGAAAACCTGTCACAGGGTCTTTCTTCCTTCTGAACTTTTCCTGTAAATACAGAACTATTTATATGTTTTCCCTTACCTTTTTTTTTTTTTTTTTTTTCTCCAGAACAAATTCAAGCTGTCCAAAAAATAAGCCTGGAAGCGAGCTGAGATGCTTTTAGCCTCTCCCAGCAGCTCCGAGCTGCACACACATCCCATGGGGTGCACGCGGACCAGAAACGCCCCCGAACTGACACGGTCCAGGGCTCTCTGCTCCTGCTGATGCTCATGTCCCTTAACGGGGCTCTCCTCCAACTGCTCGCCCCCAAATTGTTCTCCCTAAAATGCAGTAAATATTATTGCAAAATGTTAAGAGACCACAACAGGAAGGCAGGGTGATGCCAAGTTATTATGTTTTTTCCTTCAACTCCCTCCTCCTGTCTCTCTCTCCTGATTTCATAGAAAAATTATTTAGAAACATGGATAATCTCATCTCAGGTCCCTAGCACCAAAATTTGAGCTATTCTTTCCTCCCTACACACACCCTCCCCATGGGCTTAGAGCAGAAAGGCACATCCTAAATAATACCAGAAAGGGTCACAAGATTAACTCAATTTACCTAAACCTTTATCATGGAGAAAGATATTTTTCATTCATCTCTTCTCTAGACACCCAGTCAATAATTTAGAGAAGGATTCCTCAATTACTCCACTCACTTAGAAGATATCGATATCATACTTGGGAGAAAAACCTTGTAAAATGCAGCGCAGTCAAGTGCTGACTTTAATGTTGCCTCTTCTGAGGACGTGGAGCTGAGTCTTGCGAACAATTCCCCCGTCTGCAAAACACAGAGGAAAAGAACAGACAGCATGGGGACATCCCCCAATCCTCCAGGAAAAGAGACAGAAATGAAAAGCCTAGACTTCTACTTACGTGTTTGTCAAGAGTAAGAACAAATTGTTTCTTTTTAAAGGAATGATATTGGCACGTGTGATTGCCAATGGTCCATTTAGTCCGGCATCTTTAGCAGCAGTGGTCCATGTTAGATACTTCCAAGAAAAAAGAAAAGAAACAAAACAAAAAAACCCCAAACCTTCTGGCATGTGAATGTGAATAACTGTGAATTTTAATTCAAATTTATATGGGAATAAAAATGGAGTGTCTTTGTATTGTAAGGGAGAATTATTAACAACTCGAGAAGTCAATCTGATACTAAAAGGCTAAAAGGTCTTCTGAGTAAAATTCCTGAGACAAACATGATTTTTAAGAGAGGGGATCAAAATTAAGATTTCACTGAGTGAAATTGTCACTGACGCTGATTTTCAGCCAAGATTATGTATATGCCTGATACACGCACATGTGTGTTTTCACTTGGTCAGCAGAGAGTTTGAATTTCTTATGGAGACCACCAACTTTGCTGGACATGTTTCAGTTCTGAAAAAAAAAAAAAAAAACTGGAGAGAAATGCATTTAACTCATTCTTGACACAAGTTACATGAACAACGTGTTGACGAAGGCCAACGTCTACCCCCAGACACACGCATCCAACAGCGTTACAACAGCAGAGCTAACAGGTGTAGCTGCAGGGAAAGTTTAGCAGAGGCTTTAATTAGCCTAACTACTGTTTTAAAGAGACAAATTTGATAAAGAGACAGGTATCTCACTGCACAAATCCCTATGCAATCTTATAACTGCCAGCAGCAAATGGCCATCACTGAAAATTCAGCCAAGGTACCAAGGAGTTGCCCATCCTCATCAGCCCGGGCTGTCATTTATCACACACAATGCTCCCATCTCTTCTAGAAAGGTTTCCTAAAATCCTCTGTTAATGAAAAGCATTCGTTGAAGATCTGAAGACAATGGAGAAAGTCCACCACAACTTTTGGAATGCTCAGCTTCAAAAGAAAAGACATAGACCTTGGTCAACAAGTTGGAAGTTTTGCAGCATAAATGGGTCAGATTCAACATTTTGGTTTCAACAAGGTAATGAAAAATCTGGGGGTCTCAGTCCCACCTTTGGTACGAGCACGATTTTCATTTGTACTTCCCCGAAACCCCACCGTAATTCATTAACGTATGTACCATTAAAAAGGAGTTGTAGGAGAATGAAATAAAAGAAGGGCTGATAGATAGCGTTGCATTGATGGGTTCCGCTTGGTTGGTAACATCAAGTGGCAGAATGAGAACAGTTTTTAAGATATGATTAAATATAAATTTTATCAAAGGAGCAGTAAAACCTTATAGCTTTAGGCTTTTTAAATTCTGTACACATTCTAGGATTCCAAAAATAAAGCTCCTGCTTCTTAAAATTGAATTTCTGCCTCATATCATTTAAGCAAGCCCTCATCTAAGCTTCGTGGCATTTTTGTCTGCAGGACCTACCCAGGAGGATTTAGAAAGGCGACAGACTGGCCAGAGGCTGTGCTCACCTGTACACAAATTAAGCTCCACCTTTATGCCTGGAGTCCTTGATATTTATCCGCCGCCTCTGAAACAAGACCCACTCACAAGGTGGACTGTGCCCTCACTTGAACTGAAATCAAAGTTAAACTTGCACGTTATTCCAAACAGAAAGAGAAATATGAAGAGCTGCTCAGCCTGGCATGGGCACGCAACCTCCCTCCCACACTTGGGCGTCACCACCCACATCTCACATTGGGTTGGGTGAAAAAAAAAAAGCATTTTCTTTAGCCCAGACCTTCACAAGCAGCTTCTGCCAAGCAAAACATATTCTCCCATCAAGCCTTCCCTTCTGGAGATGCACAAACTTCATCTGATGCTTTTTAAGCATCCACACAGCAAAGGACAATCCTTGCTGGGTACCCATCCCCATGAAGCACACCCTGTTAGCGTTGACACACAGATCCATCCAGAATCATTAAAAACAATAATCCCAGCTCAGCCCAGTTTCTTCTCCAGGCTTGGCTGCTCCTAGAGCATTTTCCAACACCTCTCTCTGCTCTCCCTAAAAACTCTAAACTAAATGCTCCTCTTCCCTTCACCCATTTTTGGGAGTTGATTGGGCTTGCCACCATGAGCATGTGTCATCTAAAGAGGATATTTTGTTCTCATCCCACACTTACTTATTAGTAAACGACCACCAGTAATTGCACAGAGAAGGCAAATCAACCAGATATTGGATTATTTTCCTTGATTTTTTTTGGAAATCGTTGTGCAGTAGGGTTTCCTGACAACAATAGACCTATGAGAGTGAGATCATCCTAATTTAAGCCAGTGTGCATTCTGTAGCTATTAAAAAATACCCATATTAATTAGTTCCTGCTCTAATTGCTATGAAGAATTATTTGTGAAAAAATTAAGAAAATAAGGAGCAAAGCAATGTACTATTTGCAAACACCAAAACTAGAAATAAATATTCAACATAGCCTTTTTAAGTCAAATGCCCAGCCAGTTTTGAATAATAAAGCAGGACAAAGTCATTTACACAGACAAAGCTAATGATTTCTGTATTTTGCTGCTGGTGAAGAATTGAAGGATAGCTGATTTGAATCTTCCTTCAATCTCCCATCAATAAAATAGAGACAAGGCAGATTCGAAAGCTGATCTGGGAGAGTCATGTTTTTATAATTGCTTTTTACCCTCAGGCGTTTGAAATCCAGAGGGTCAGGAGCGCCCGTGTTAGCGCTGGAGCAGGCCAAGAGGCCCAGGCGAAACCCTGAGACACAAATTAATTTGTTTGTGGTTCTCATGTCTAATTTGGGGAATGAGAAAACTCTTTGCCACTTTACAATGTTATAATCTAATTAAAGGGAGAGACATGTGAAATATTTCTGCAACCTTTAGGAAAAAAAAAAGAGAGAGAGAAAAAAGATATTTTTTTTTTTTTTAGTTCAGTCTCATTTGGGCAATTTTCTGAAATATGGGAATGGAATGATTTATAAAACAAATACGGAAAAACTGTGGACAAAGCTTTTGTTGGTAAAAATTATCTGCAAAATTTCAGAATAGGTTGAGTTAGACATTCTTCTTTTGAACTAAGAGACTCACTAAACTGTGACTTCTCGCCAGCGCATCCACATGACAGCCAGTATTATGCTGGAAAAAAAGAAGCGTTATAAGCATAACTCTGCCTAGAAAACACTTAAATTATGCTGTATTAAGGAAATATAAGAAAGGAAAGTGCTATCAAGGGATAAGCTTCATGGAAAAACAATTCAAGTTGCTCAATATTTTACGTTCTCCAAGTGACATGCCTTTCCCAAGTAGCGCTCCAGCACTGTGTCAGTCTGATTTATATCGATAAAACCTGGAGTATCTTCCCCTACATGTAACGGGGTAGGACATTGCACCACAGCCCTATCACACGGGGCTTTTCTGTATTTTCACATTGCATTTGAACATATAACTCCAACCTTGCTCCATTCATTGCTACTTAAAGCCCTTTCCCAGAGGTTGCACCATTTGTACAAACAGCTAGAAGGAGATTGGGATTGTGCAGAAGAGTAAGGTGGTATTCCAGAGACCCACCAGAATAACCCAGTCCTGGGTTTAATGGGCTGAACACAGAAATTTAAGGCAAGAACAGGTACACAGCAGCACTGTGTAACACCCCCCAGCCCAAATATCCTCGGATTTGTCCCATTCTGGGATAGACCTCTGTTACGGGGCTGCAGTCCCACCGTCCCCTAGGAAGGCACAGGGACATTAAAAGACTACTTGCCCTTTGTGTGGCTCTTTATTTTCCATCCTCACCACATGGTGTCCTGCTACCTGAGAGCAATCCAGCTTCATGCTGGAATTTTTTTAAAAAAATGAAATTTTAATTTTAAAATGAATCAAGTTTTATAACGAAGCTAGAATCTCCCGTGTCCCAAGATGTTTTTTAGCTGGATAGTATGGGAAAAATTCAAGTCTAAAGAGTAGAAAACTCAGAGTAATGCAAACACATGAATATTAAAACTCCGCACACTTTACAAAGGAGAATTCGCTGCGAGGTGAAGAGATGCCGCTCTGTTTACAGCGTGCTTTTCCCCAAACAAGGCAACATTCCCTTTCCGCTCGGTATCGTTAAACTCCATTTGGGTGAAAACCATCACACCACGTCTGGCTTCGGCATGGCGCCTGACCCTTCCCAAAGGTCCCTTGTGCTGCATAAAGTGTTGGCTTCCTTGGGAAGGACGTAATGCAAATGGACAGTAAATCACTTGATTTCAAGTTTGCATTTGTTTATTTGGCATCTGATTATAACCTGCTCGTTGACCTTGTTTGATAGGTGGTGGGACGAGCTCTTAGAGCGTTGGCTGATAGCGACAAGGGCTGGAAACAGCAAAGGCTTTTAAAACTTTGCAAAATAAGTAATGGCCAAGGAAATATATCATCCCATCCTATGGCTCCTGTCCTGTAAACCCGTGTGTGGCCCTTAATCACACTAATAAAAGTGCTGGAGCCAAAGGGAATACCTGAATAAGAACGAGTTTGCAGGGCCAGGGCTTATTCCTTGAGGTTTGTCAGAGGAAGCTTGTCAAATAAACTGAAGACTGATAGCTGCTATATTTTCCCTTATTATAATCCAGAAACAACATACTTGTCTGAACAAAATAAAAATAAGTCCTCTTTGAGGCTACTCTGTTTGCCTTGACAGCAAGCTTGGGTTTTAAGCCAAGATTCCAGATTGTTTTTGTGAAAACATTTCCACTTGTCTGAAAGAGTATATATAATGGATATGTGATAGCAGTAATGCAATGCTGAAGTAATCTCCGGAGAATGCACGCATCTCCGGGGACGCCGCGCTGCACTGGGTACTACACACCAGGAAAATAAAATTGCTATTCTAACAATATGGAGAATGCCTCCGATTTGTACCTTGCAAAAAGACCAGTCCTCATTTATAATTCAGCTGTAATGTGTTCTTCCCTTGTAGGAAGTGTTTTGCTTTTGGTAGGAAATGGAAGTGACAGTTTTGAAGGCTCTTGCTGACTTCATGGGGGATCAGAGCACGGAGTTGTGATGCCGCGGCATCGTGTGTGCCAAAAGCATCTGGTGGGATGGGCAAGATAGGGCAAAAAAAAAAAAGTCCTTAATCTGGAAAATGGTTTCTTATGTTTTCTCCCACTCACTTTGTGTTAACTTTGAAATTCCATGTCATAACTTCAACTTGAACAAGAAGAAATAAAACAAGTTGAGGGGAGGAAGTCAGTCCATTTGCAGGATAGTGTTGTTTTGTGACCCACAGCAGCACGTGGGGTGCCAGGGAAAGGCTGGAATAACTCACAGTGGTGTTTCACATGAAGCTGAAGATCTCCAAAATCCCCAAATTAAACCACAGAATTTAGATCACTGGGCGAGTGGGAGCACAGGTGTCCTGGTGGGATCATTCTGCTTCTGGTGTCTACACAGAGAAGGTCCAGAAGTACTTGAGCAACCTGGGCTAGTGGGAGGTGTCCCTGCCCATGGCAGGGGGTTGGAACTAGATGGTCTTCAAGGTCCCTGCCAACCCAAACCAGTCTATGATTCTGATTTGATACTTGTGTATAGCTAAAAAAATTTATTGTAGAGGGCTCTTCCATCCCACGGGTGAAAAGCAGAGCCAGAAGCACCGCGTGGAATCTGAGACGAGCTTCATTTTATTAATAAATGAACACTGGAGCAACTGATGTGATAAATTTTCCATTCTTAGAAAATTTTTGCTCAGCATAATTTCGAGAAAATTTGCTGGAGACACAAGGAAGGAGTGTGTGGGGCAGGGATCCACAACTGCCTCCGCCCGGGTGCACCCCACTTCTGAGCAAAAAACCCCTTGAGCTGCAGAAATTGCTTTGCAAATAACGTTAAAGCGGTCATAAAAACAGATGACAATTTTCAAATTTCATAGGCGTCACCAGCTATATCTTACTCATTTTTTTCTTACCAGCACAGCCAGAGATGTGAAAGGACAGGTACAAACATCCAGCCGACCGGTTGGTACAGACAGCATAGAAAGGGCTACACGGGTCTGCAAAATAAAAATTGCAGCAAATAGTGAGTTTTACAGGGGAATGACAGAAGGTAGCACTGTAACGTATCTCCTTCGAGTGCATCCAAACAGTGTGATATTATTTTCCAGGGAAGTTAATGGGGTTCCCAAATACAGATATGTGAGGGCAGAATCTGGCCCTGCCGTTAACTATTTGAGTGACGGAAATTTTAAATCTGAGACATATATCAAAGGGAAGCCTAACTGTTCAGTCATTTTACTGAGTCCTGGCATAAGAAAAGGAATTCAATTTTAGAATCTGTCTGTAATTCGAAAGGGGCAGAAAACAGTGTAAAATATATTCCTTGAAGAGAGATGCAAGTTTCTCATTTATATTCGATCTCGGATGGGGTTCAGTAAATGCGGGCCCTTCCACAAAGTGAATATCATAGCGAGGCCGTAACATTTTACTAACACGAATTCATAAGGTGACCCTGGAGATCAACAATAAACCAAAATTCCATAATAGACTTAAATAGCAAAAAAAAAAAAAAAAAAAAAGGGTTCAGTGTTTCTGTTGTCTACCCAAATACGTTTCACCCCGTACAGTTTTTCTAGGTGAATATTTCCTTATAATATTTGTACAGGGCCCGTAAAGAATAAAACACAATTTCAATCAACTAAAATCGTGAAGCATTCTTGATAGCTGTGCATTAGCCTTTTACAGCTGTCTTGGTTTTTTATACTGTCTCTTAGAGAGCGGATTTCCCCCTCCCCGTACCTATAAAAAGTAGGTAAATTAAACAAATTATGAACTATGCAGTGGTTGAATACTTTGTAAAATTGTAGAACCAGCTTTTAGAAACCTTTAATGCTCCATCTCCCAGAGGTGAAATGCCAGCCTCCATTCGGGTCTCTTTCAGTTGCCCTTGCCACTTCAAAATGTGTCTGGAAACAGCTCTGCAGATGGCCTCGTATGTTTTACAGGAAATATTACTTAAACATTGGAAAGGATCGAATTTCTCCTGTTAGGAATTACAAATCTGGATTTCATTTTCTCTCTTCCCCGCCACCCCCCACCTCCCCAACCATGGGAAAAAAATGTGACTGTTACATATGACACTAAAGGAAGTATTGGGGATTTTTATTTTTTTTAATATGCCACTTGTATTGGAAAATAAAGAATAAATCTTGTGAACGTAGCCCGGTTAAATAAGTCCTTTTTCTTCATATAAAATAGTAGCTAATCAAAAATATTTCCCAAAAGCATCAAAGACTTTTTATACACCATGGTCTGGAAAAGAGATTACATAGGATATCTATTTTTGCTCTTATTATTATGAATGTAAAAAAATAATAAAGTTTTCTCTGGGCTTTGCAGAGAGAGTTTCTGAACATTTGAAGCATTTCTTCCATATTGACCTTGGTTTATGTATTCTGCAAAGATTCATTAAGCTTATGGGGGTTCTATTGTCAGGAAAATGGTTAGCATTAGTAAAACACACAATTAAAATAGTAGCAGGTGATGTCAGTTTTAGTAGAGTTGACATTAATGACCTGTTCATAAGGGGCAATTTCCACACTAATGTCATGTTCTTTAAATGGAAATAGCCAGGAATACACATTTTCCATGTAAAATAACCCTTTTTGTAATTCATTAAATTCCCTTTCCCCCTATATTTAAGTAGACACCTTTCCAAGAGGGAGTAAAATTCCAAATAAAGACATAGGAAATTAAAATCAGGGTTCCCACAACTTGTCTATTTAATATTCATATTCAGGAAAAGATCCATAAACTCTTTTTCTTCTTTTTTTATTAACAAAGGAAGCAAACTCCCCCTGACACTCTATTTTTCCCAGCCATGTTCTGTAGGCATTGTGCAACAACTGCCTTTGTTTCAGACTAGAATTAAATATCCTTGTGCAAGAGCTGGGCAGAGATACATGCAGGAGGAGATTTCTGCTGTGTCCCATCTGGGGAGGACCCAACTCTTTACCTGGATGGGATGTGTTCTTGAATTCTCTCCATGGATGGTGTCGATCCCACAGAGCTCCTGGTACCTTGGCCAACGCGGTGCTGGAGCTATGGCCAACGTGGTGTTGGAACCTTGGCCAACACGGTGTTGCTTTCCCTTCATCGCAAGACCTGCATAACCAAAAACACTGCTTATCTTAGGGATGGTTATGGTGAAAGTTCACGGAAAGACAGGCAGAAAGGCCACCCTTCGTGTACCACGTCCTTCCAACACCTCCATCCCCTGATTGGCCATTTCTGGGTCATTCCACCCTAAAGCCTCATCCTGGAGTCACCCAACTCTCCCCAACACGTGTCTACGTCAGCAGCTCTCCACCAACATATTTTCTGCTGTTGCTTTTCTGTTTTCACTCTTTATAGGGATAAAAAAAGAACGAGTTTGAGCGGCGTTGACTGTGCACTTGTGTCTTCTGACACCGGACACCGCAGCAAACCTCCTGACCTGTGAGCACCAACCGACGTCGGCCAGTTCGGCAGATGCAAAGGCAGCGGCAGATGCCATTCCAGCAAGCGGGTTGGCGTCACGGGCCAAATGGAACATTTCTCCAGCGAAACGGGATCAGTTGTCTCCAGCTCCTCGCTCCGCTTCTTCTCACGCCCCTCTCCTCTACCGTAAAAAATGTTTTCTTTATTCAAGTTCTTATTATTGTCATGGTAATTACTTCAAGGAAACCAGCGCGAAGCTATGACTGGCTGTCTGTCCATGGCACAGATCTGCCAAATAATTTGGCACCGTTCGCTCTAATTGGCAACTTCTGCCGAAGAGACACCCAAGCCTGAAATGGGGTTGCTGCGGGTCATCCTCCGAGTGCGCTGGAATTTGGCAGCCCGCTTTGAAGCGGCAGCTCGCAGTGGCTTGTCGGGCCCGGGCGCCCGCCAGCCGATGTTTGGGCTTTCATGTTACAACGCTTTTTCTTCTCTTTTCCTCCCAAAAAAGAAAACAAAAAAAATCACACCAAGTGAATTAAGGATAGAGTTTCACCCTCAACTTTGAATCTCTTTGCTTTTGT
>NW_010105142.1:420-751 GCF_000699245.1 Pterocles gutturalis | reverse complement strand
AAAAAAAAAAAAAAAAAAAAAAAGGAAAAAATAAACCCCTGCGCCTATCTGTCTGTAAGGATTTTTCTGAGCATTTTCATTGGGGAGGGGTGATGGGAAGAACCTGCTTTAAATAATCTCTCACTGGCAGCTAGCTTCCCTGAAGATTTCAGCAACAATAATACTGTTATTATTTTCAGGAGACATGAATATTCACAGGCTAGGTATAAACCTACCCTGCTTAAATGGGATAGCTCTGCGAGAAAGCCAGCGACTCCTAACTCCTGGACTACAGCTAAAAATGTCTGTGAAGTAATAATGTAATAAACACGCCACTGGCAGTACAAAACAT
>NW_010105142.1:0-365 GCF_000699245.1 Pterocles gutturalis | reverse complement strand
AAAAAGAAAAGGCTTGTTTGAAACGACTGCTTCCTGCAGGATATTCTGGTTACAGCCAGATTCCTGCACAAAGCAGGTCCCGCTCCCTCCCGCGATGAACGAAGCCCCCACCAGCGCCAGGCGCTTTGCTGCAGACGTGTATTAACCCTTTTGTCCTGGGCACCGTCGGTTTTGAAGCTCTGAACTTGGCACGCAGGTCTCTGGAAAATATATATATGTATATTAAGAAAAATTTATACATATATATATATATACAAATATTATTTTTTTTGGTTTAAACTCCCTTATCCACTCTTTTCTGGCTGCCCCCCAGAGCCATCCTTGGCTGGGAGGAGAAGCGAGGGGCTGAGCGGATGCTGCCCGGG
>NW_010105141.1:0-6607 GCF_000699245.1 Pterocles gutturalis | reverse complement strand
CTGCTGCGAATGCACTTACTGCCCTCAACTTTTCTCTGCAGCCCTGGTTGCTCATATTGACTTTTTTTTTTTTTCCCTTTAAAAAAACCCAAGCAATCCAATAACTAAAACTATCAACCAGAGAATCCTCTTCTCAGCATGGTTTACCACAATGGCTTTACCTTCCACTTCCTTCCATTATCACCCTGAGAAGGACAGGCCCAAGTCCCTGTACATAGCCTTTCTTACCTTTAAATTCTTGAGAAAGGCAGCAGCGTGTTGGAGATTTCCTTTAACGTAGAAGCCTATCATCCCAGAACAGCCAGTGCACTGCCGCTTGACCACCTCATGCTGAGGGTGGGAAGGCAAGCCTGGAATTTGTAGAAGTTGCTGTCAGTCAATCACCATCACACCAAAGGGTAAAGCAGCTCACCCTCAGCTCTGGAGCAACAGCCCATCGCCAAGGCACACACCTAACCCCGAGTCCCCAGCTGTGAAGGGCGCACAAACCACACGTGGCACAGCGGTACCCAAATCCATCGCTCTGAGACGTCACCCGCTCTGAAGGCTTGCCAACCCACCTGGGTAAAGTACTTTCTCCACCCTGGAATGGGACTCCAGAAATCGAGCAACAGCTAGTGCGTTGTGGAAATGTTTTTTCATCCGGATTTGGAGTGTCTTCAGACCACGGTTGCACAGATAACATTCGAGGGGAGATGGAACAGGTCCAAGATCTACAGAAATTGAAACAAAATTCACATAAAACAAAGAGGTTTTTTTTAGTAAAACTAAATACAGTCCTCATTTACAAAATTTCTAAAGTTCGAACAAGTGGAAAGACATCTGATGTGACCTGTCTTCCTCATCTCATGCACATGGGATGCCAATTAAGAAGCTGCATTAACAAGCTGAAGACCTTCAAGGATTACATTTATCAGATATAATATCCCTTTACTCCGCCTGCTGTAGACAGGAGGCACACACAGCACTGTACGGAAATTCATTCATTACAATTAGGAGGCGGTAAAATCGTTAACATCCCCCTACAGATGAAAATTCTACATTAGCCACATCCCCTGACGTGTGAATGAGTTAAAAAACCCCAGATGGACTTGACACAAGTTAGATGAAGTTAAACAAATGCAAAATTTAAAGGCTCATCCAGCCTGGCCTTGAACCCCTCCAGGGATGGGGCATCCACAGCTTCTCTGGGCAACCTGGGCCACTGCCTCACCACCCACACAGTGAAAAATGTCTTCCTAATATCTAATTTAAATCTGCCCTCTTTCAGCTTCTATTACTCCTTGTCCTATCCCTGCACCCCCCAACCAAGAGTGTTTCTCCATCTCTCCTGTAGCCCCCTGGCTGCTATAAGGTCCCCCCGGAGCCTTCTCTTCTCCAGGCTGAACACCCCCAACTCTCTCCGCCTGTCCTCATAGGGGAGGTGCTCCAGCCTCTGACCATCTTTGTGGCCTCCTCTGGACTCTCTCCAACAGCACCAGGCCTTTCTTATGTTGGGGGCCCCACTGCATATATTTGAATATATGAATATTCAATATTTGAATATAATTTATTTTAATACATTTCTTATTGTATACTTTGTATATTTGAATACATACATACACATTGTACATTTGAATACATTTAGTTTTAAGGTACTTCCTGCATTAACTACTTACGGATTTGTAAGAACTTGAGCCTTTTGTAGAGATCATCCCGGTTTACTGAAAGAAGACCCATTACAACATCATCATGCCCTAAAAATTCAAGAAGACAAGACCGGAATCAGTCACTCCATCTGCACCAGGGTTCTGCCACAAACCCTCATTTTCTCGGTCTTGGTGCCCATACAGTCCCATTTTTGCAAGACCTTGCGTTCCTTCTCATCGCTACAGCCATCCGTCCTGTGCAGCACACAAATCCTCAGGCAGATTTCAGCTTTTTCGAAAGCTCTGCTCAGCAGCATGACTGCAGCATGCTGCATGCACGTCCCCAGGCACCTGAAGCCAGGTCACTGCTCCTTCTCCCAGGGACAGTTCAGGAGCTGTGAAGACTAAGGCTCTGTTCAAGGGTCCATCTCCTCTAACGGTCTATCTAAGAACTCCTGGCAGAGGCACTGGCTTTTGTGAACTGCCCACAGCCAGATTCGCTTTTCAATAGCCAGCCTGAGTTGTGCTCAACTCCTGTACTTACCGTTCATGTATTTCGTGGCAGAATACATGCAAATATCAGCCCCCAGGGATAAAGGACGCTGAAATGAAAGTAATAGGTCTGATTAAAGCTTTTGTGAGCTCTGGCTCATTTCAAGCTACCCAGAAAGACTGTGACCCAACACAGACAAGAACAATAGGTGGAGAAACTAAAAAAAAAATCCACCACAAACACTTAACGCAAAAAAAAGAACATCACATTGTTTTCTAAAGATCAGTAGTGGTGACAGCACACCCAACGAACAACTGAGAACCTGAACAAAGTGCAAAGAGTTTTGTTTGCCAGGTCTTTCTTCCTTAACCCCTCAGCTTTCCTCCCTTCTGCCTTTCTAAGGCAAAAAGACAAACGGAGATGCTGATAAAGTAACGAACAATATAATCTTTTTAATCAGTCACTAAGTAAAGGACTTTGCACATAATACACTTATATGAATATCAATAATTAATATAAAGAGTGAAGAGCACCACTGTGGTAAAAGGTGCCAAAGCAAGCAGATTCAGAATAAAAGACTGCTGCTGTCAGACTGAACATGGAGGTCTCTCCAAGGAGTGCAGACAACGTGCATTCCCAATGCACAGGCAGCATGAACACCAGCGCCGTTCACCTCCAACGCTGCTGTACAAACCATTCCAAAATTATGATCTTCCTAGTGCAGTGCACCCACCATCTGCAGCCTGGATGGGCTGAAAGACACGACCTACTGCGCTTACTGGAATGAAACGTTATACCTGACTCCCTCTCAGCACCATGCCAACAAAACACACCTTAACTAGCTCACATATCCAGGTGCTCACTTTTCTTCTTTTTTTTTTTTCCTTAATTTTTAAAGATCTCTGTACCTGTACCAAAAACAAAGACACCTTGCCTTTTGCACTCATGAAGTTTTGCTTGAGACTTGAAATACAAGGGATGAGCTTGGTCTCCTGGGAAATACCTATGAATATTTCTAGCCCATGTTAACGTGAACAAGACTTTGAAGTTTATTATCCTGAAGCACTTTTAGAATTTAAAAAATTGTCTTTGCTTCATGTATTCAAGTTATAAAAGCAGAAAAGTGATGCCAGCTGTTGGAGATCAAAATTATAAATTTCTAAGCCACACATTCACCAAAATATTGAAGAAAAAGTAACTTGAATGTCTCAAAGAAAAAGTTAACACAGTTTGCTTGGTTTAACCTCTCTTACGCTCCCCTTTTAGAATATCAAGTGGTTCAGAAGAGATCACAAACTGCATATAGAAAAGAACTGGTAAGAGGGGCCAAAGCGAGGAAACAGGACACTTTTAAACAGCCTGTTATGATTTCCATCATCAAGAACCAAAAAAAGGTGATGTCTGAAGGACAGAGCAGCCGTTCCCCCATGGCTTAACCTCATCCAGTGTGTTTACCTGACTGCTGAGCTCTGCTGGTTTTGCTGTTATCATACTGGTATACAGCTCGCTATAAAACACTTTGATACCATCGTTACAAATGTAAACAGCAGTGGCACACGGGTTGTATTTCGAAGCAGAAGAAGCAATTTTATAATGCGCGGATCAAAACCACAGATCCTTGGTGGCGCTTCCATTTTAAAAACGTTATTTTCAAATACACCAAAATAATGAGGCAACTGTAAAGAAACCAAGCGCTCACCTGGAAGTATGCAGACATAAAGGTGTTATCTACCGCCAGCAGAACATCTTTGTGCTTATGGACGATATCGGCACAGGCCTGAATGTCAATGACCTTCATCATGGGGTTTGTGGGCGTCTCAATCCAAACGAGCTGCGGTCATTCAACAGGACAAAACATCAGTTCAGACACTTAGAAATACAGCGCTGGGGGTGAGACATGTGGAAGTCGAAGTGCTTTTAAACATTCACTCGCTGAGGGTCAGCTTCCCAGGCAGGTTTACAGGATGGAGATAAGAACCTGTCCCTGCTGAAGAAAGGCAAGGCTTCTGGGGAGAGGGAAGATTCGCCACACAAACCACTGAGACATGGGAAGAACACCAGAGCTTTGGAAAACCTAAGCGCCTCACACCTGAAGAAGGCCTGACACAGTCAGAAAAAAGACCCAGAAGTTTGGAAGCCTTTCCGGCTGAGTTATCTTCCAGCAGAGCAGGGGACAATCTGCTGCAGTGCCCTGGAGCACCTCCGCTTCCTCCGACCTTGGGGTTCCCTCTGCTCTTTCTTACTTTTTCCCTCCTCCTCTCTCTCTCTGTTGTGTTTTTTGCCCTTTTTAAAATGTTTGCAATGAGGCACCACAAACGTCCCCAACTAGGGACGTGCTGGCATCAGCTGTGCCCCGACCTGTCCCCACACAGGCCACCCCTGCAGCCCCCTCTGCTTGACTCACACACTCCACACAACAAGAGCAAGAACAAAATTAGTTCATGACATTGAGCAATTACCTTCAGCAATTTCCCTCTGCCCTACCTTGGTCTCTGGTGTAATTGCAGCTTCCAGGCATTTCAGTTTTGTGCAGTCGACAAAAACTACATTCAAACCCAGGTTCGTGGCTACTTCTCTGAAGTATGTGTTTGTGCCTAAAAAACCACAAACAAAATCAAACCAAATTAAAAAATCAGGCAGATACGAAATTAAACAACTTCTTTAACTTTCCTTCACTGATCTCCAGTTTCTCGTATGCATTTGCGGAAAATCAGGAGGGTGCCGTTTTATGCTGTACACTGTAAATGGCACATTTTTATTTCGAAACAGTTTAAAGGATGCTGCAGTCTTAAACATCATGGAAAAGAAATAATGGGAATATGGAATCAGAGCGATAGCAGCTGTTTGGGGTTTCTTTAATCCCGCTTCTCACTTTTCCTCCAGCCCTTTGCCACACACAAGCTAGCAATTCCATTTTTTCTTTTTTACACACTGCAGAAAAACTTAGATGGAAATCAAAGTAGCCCTTTTAAGAAGCTACAGCAGTGGCTCAGAATTCAGAGGTTTGCTGCCTACAGCTCCTCCTCACACCTCCCAGAACTCAGCATCTCTTAAACATGGCCCAGGCAATATGCTTCCAGCGTTGCCCTCGAAAGATTTTCCTTTTCTTTTACTGTTTCTCTGACAGCCTTGAATACTGAGGAATCATTTGAGTTAGAAAGCGCAATGCTGCTGGCCCATCCAACCAGGCTTTTTACAAAAAACGCACTAAAAGCTTCCCAGAGCTAGTGCACCCTTGAGGGAGCAGGGACACAAGCAGCACTGGGTACCTGTGGCTCAAAGGTTACTACTGAAGTACCAGCGGCTGCACAGGGCAAGCGTGGCAGAGGAGTAAACCCCGCAGAGCAAAAAGGACACAGTGCAGGCAACAGCGAGGAAGTGGCCAACAAAGAACCAGGCTGCAGCGTGCAAGCACGATCAAAACCTAACAGTGGGTATCACTGAGGCATTCGGAACATGGTGGCACAACACATGCACGCTGTGCTTTCAGGGAAGATTAATATATTTTTTAAACCTCCGTGATGTGCTGGAGAATTCACTGATTGAATTTCTAACACCAAAATCAGACAGGAGTGTTCTGTGTTCTCACGAAATGAAAAGGCTTTAAAGAAAAGCATGGTGCTACATGGGAAATTCAGAAAGCTCCTGAGAATCACAAGTAGGTATACTTAATGACAACGACCCACACTTGTGCTTTACATCCCTCCATAGACATCGTCCATGCAGATTATCGTATCCCCCGCCTTTAACAGGTGAGTAACAATCAAAGTAGCAGAAGAGCCAGAAGCAAAAGCTAAACCTAAAACAGAAAAGAGTAAATGGCAGATGCTGTATTTTAATGTGATTTTAACCATCAGCCAGTGGCTGTGAAAGCCTTGCCGTGACACAACTGCTGCTGACACCTCAGTGTCCTCACTCCCCAAGTTGTGCCTCCTGGAGACACTGTAGGGGACACGCACGCTGACATCTAGGACCCTACTCAGTGCTTACTGTACTTAGCTCCATCCAGTGCTGCCACAGCCTTCTCCAGGCAATTCCGGGTAG
Source organism: Pterocles gutturalis (assembly GCF_000699245.1). Taxonomy (NCBI): domain Eukaryota; kingdom Metazoa; phylum Chordata; class Aves; order Pterocliformes; family Pteroclidae; genus Pterocles; species Pterocles gutturalis. Next base: position 442 of record NW_010105141.1, on the reverse strand, counting down.
GGTTTGCATCCCGGCTGTATTCATAACCCTATTGTGAAAGACAGAAAAAAAATACAACTTGAGAGAGCATTGAGAAAGTTGTGTACAATACTGGTCCTGAGTGCTGTAAAAACCCCACGCTCGCAACAGAGGTCACGCACCCACCTCCTCCTAGAAGAGCAGGCTGGTCTGCTGGCCACAACAAGCTGCTGGGATGTTCAGACCCATTCAGACCCAGACAAATGCTGATTTATGAGTTGCAAATGTCTGTTATTTCCCTCGTACACACATGACAGCAATCAGAAACCTCATGATACTTCAACACAAACACTTCCAGTACTTTCTACAACACATCCACAAAGTTCTTAAGCAACATTCATTCAATCTGGAAGGACACAACCTGCGTAAATGAGAAAATGTATCCTGCCTGGGCCCGCTGGCACAATACAGTGTTGTTCTCACA
>NW_010105140.1:0-922 GCF_000699245.1 Pterocles gutturalis | reverse complement strand
CGTGGAGGGGCGTGAAGGTGAGGTAAAGGGTTGTGGTCCCACCATCCCCTCTTCAGACCCCACCTTGGACCCTCCTGTCCCACTGGGGGGCTGGAGCATCCCAGTTCCACGGGGCCAGAGCCCTCATGCATGGCTCTCCGGGCTGGACGACCAACCCTGCTCTGCTGGAATCCCCTTTCCTGGTGCAAGGAGGTAATTTCATACGGCAGTGGTGCCATCGGACCTGGCCAGGGCTTGCTGTGAGCCCCAGCATCACCTGCGGGCTTTCCAGGAGGCTGCGAGCATCCCTGTCCTGGAGCATCCCTGTCCTGGAGCATCCCAGAGCTAAAGTGTCCCTGTCCTGGAGCAGAGCATCCCTGTCCTGGAGCATCCCTGTCCTGGAGCATCCCAGAGCTAAAGCGTCCCTGTCCTGGAGCAGAGCATCCTGGAGCAGAGCATCCCAGAGCTGGAGCATCCCAGCTCCATGGGGCCAGAGCCCCCCAGTTCCATGGGGCTCAAGCAGGGCCGGAGCACCCCAGCACCATGAGGTTGGAGCATCCCAGTGCTGGAGCACCCCAGTTCCATGGGGCCAGAGCATCCCAGGGCCGGAACATCCCAGTTCCATGGGGCCAGAGCATCTCAGGGCCAGAACATCCCAGTTCCATGGGGCCAGAGCATCCCACAGCTGGAGCATCCCAGTTCCATGGGGCCAGAGCATCCCACAGCTGGAGCATCCCAGTTCCATGGGGCCGGAGCATCCCACAGCTGGAGCATCCCAACTCCATGGGGCTGGACCATCCCAGCCCCACAGCTCCGTGGCTCCGGCTGTTTTGCCACTGGGTGTGCCCACCCCCGCTATTCCAGGGCCGGATCCAGCAGCGAAGGGCGTCGGGGGGGTCTGGCTCTCTGCCCCATCCCATCCCCAGCCGTCCGGCGCACGGGG
>NW_010105139.1:1021-1296 GCF_000699245.1 Pterocles gutturalis | reverse complement strand
TGCTGCGCTCCCTTTCCCCGCTCCTTATCGCAGCCCCGGCGGTAAATAAACCCGCTCGTCTCCCCAGCAACCCCGGCCGTGCTGGGAGCGGAGTCCACGGCGAGCCACGGTGCCGCCGATGGGAGCCAGCCTGGCCAGCGGGGACCTAGGGGATGGGCGGTACCCCCTGGCCCATCGGCACAGCACTGGGAGCGGGGTCTGTCCGGCATCCCAGTCACCGGCATGGGGAGAGGGGTCTGTCCAGCATCCCGGGTACCGGCATGGGGAGAGGGGTC
>NW_010105139.1:0-986 GCF_000699245.1 Pterocles gutturalis | reverse complement strand
TGTGGGTGGGGTGGGAAGGGTGGGGAAGAGCCATTTCTCAGTGTGATGCTGCATCTGCAAAGGGCATTGAGTTTTCTGAAGCCATTTGCTGGTTTTGGACAAGTCCAAAATGAAAAAAACTCTAGAAAATGGGGAAAACTGTAGAAAATGGGAAAACTCTAGAAAATTTGGAAAAACTCTAGAAAACGGGAAAGGAAAAAAAAACTCTAGAAAGTGGGGAAAACTCTAGAAAGTGGGGAAGGAAAAAAACCTCTAGAAAGTGGGGAAAACTCTAGAAAATGGAAAAACCTCACAAAAAATGGGAAAAAATTCTAGAAAATGGGAATATTTGCCACCAAAAAGCCTAGTGAGGTGGTCAGAGCACCTGCAGGGTGAGCGTGTTGCTGAGCTGGGCTCTCTCTGGTCCCCGGCAGCCGGAGCGACGGTTCGGAGCATCCCTGACCCACTGACCCACAAAACCGGGGCATCCCGGGGGGGCCGCAGCCTGTATCATCCATCCGAGCATCCCGCTCCGTAGGGAACCTTGACGGCTCCCCGGGGGCTGGGCTGGGCCCCCCCTGACTTCCCCCCCCAACCTCCAGCTGCTGAAATCAAGCAGATCCCTTTGTTTTCTGCTCTCGTAGGATTTCACTCTCCTCTCCTCGCTCACGCCGCAGGGGCAGCGGCTCACCCGGGGCTTTGCTAAGCCGGGATCGTATTAAAAGCCCGGAGAGGAAGAGAGGTTCTGGTGCTAAGCTGCTTGCGGTAACAGAGACGGATTTAGAGAAACTGCGATATTATTGCCCAAAATCACCCGCCACAGGGATGCGTGGAAAAGCTCTCGGTGGGATGCACTGGAACCAGCACCAGGAGGGGGGGGTCTGGCCTGAGGCCACCCAGCAAAGCCCCCCCGGGGCTGGGACCCTCCGCCAGGGCTGGGACGGGTGCGTTTGGGCAGCGGTGGGTGGCTCACCTGGGCTTTGGTTGTATTAACGGCTTAAATCCTC
>NW_010105138.1:0-255 GCF_000699245.1 Pterocles gutturalis | reverse complement strand
ACGCGCCGGGCCCGCCCAGAGCCAGCACGGGGTCTGGGGCGGAGTCCCCCTTTACCCAGGGCAGTGCCCCCAGCCCTGCCAGTCAGTGCTGCTCTGCTCGACTGGTTTTATTGATTTTAAGCCAAATTTTGGTGTTTGCACATGGGTCAGGTCCCTGCTCATGCAGGCAGGGGTACGCTGTGCTCCCACCCTGATTTCTGCACCCACAGCTTGGTGTGTGGCGGGGTCCAGGTGGCACTGAGTGGGGCTGTGTGG
>NW_010105137.1:0-4871 GCF_000699245.1 Pterocles gutturalis | reverse complement strand
GGGGGAGCGTTGCTGTGTTATTTTGGGATAGATCTTTGGCGGTTGGGCTTGAGGTGGGACGCTGAAGAGTTTCTCCATGGGTTTCCCTTCCCGGGGTGGGAGGTTTTCCTCCTCTGTGCGCTGCCGGGGTCTTCTGCAGCTTTTGAGCTGAAGTTTCCCACCATGGTGTGTCTTTGGGGCTCGCAGTGGCCAGATTTGCCCTGGGGAACGCGGCCGTAGCCATCCTGCTTTCCCCACCTGCCAGGAGAGAAGGGATCCGGTAAGCTGACCCACTGGGAGCTTTCAAGATGAGCACCGTGACCTTGAAGAGCATCTTGTATTTAACGAGGAACCTGTATGCTGTTTGAAGCACCACAGTGACACTGCCGCTCCATCAGTGGAGCTGAACTACCTGCACACCAAGTTCCAAGACCCTCTGTGGTTTTCGGGGGGTAGGGGATTTCGGTACCTGTTGCTGTCATGCTTTTGAGAAGTCCGAACCAACTGTAGTAAAGTCTTTCTTCTCTATTTTTGAATTTCCTTAGACTTGCAAGGAGGAGGTCTAGGCAATTTGATTGATAGAAGGAAAGGTGTCCTAATTTTACCATGGCACATGAGTTTTTTTGTATTCCTTGTGCTCTCACTGAAAATGTTAGTTTTTAGCAACAAACTTCTCAGTGTGACGCAACAGAGATTTTCAGACTGAGAACTTTTTCTTTGTACGAGTGAAGTTTAACCTCATGTTGTGTGTGACACAGGGCGTGCTGATGCTTATAGCTGCTGTACCTATAGAGGTGCTGTAGCTAAAGGGCAGCATGTGTCAGTCCTGTCTCACGAGTCGTTAATTCACCACATTTTCGTGTATCAGCTTCCTTTGAGACTATCTCGTGGTATGAGAGGGGCAGGAATTTCATGGTAATGCTTTGGCTTTTTTTTCCTTTGCATGCCAGTGATCATCCAGCTCATAAGAAGCATTCTCATGCTGATCTATGTGGGATCAGAAACTTTTGAGATGCAATGCTGATGAATAGCATTATGTCGTGTCCACTGCTGTTACTTTTGTGTTCTGGGTGCTTTTGCATACTTTACAGTCATCTCATTCCTTCAGAAAAGGGCAAAGTTCCTCTTCTCTACTGGCAAATATGGTGGAATTATCATTCCCTTGTAGGACAGTTTTATCAGGATCAGTCTTGGGGATACCTGCCTAACCTTTTTTGTTGTTGTTGTTGTTGTTGGAATAGGTAGCAAGAGGGAAGTTGGATGCCCATCATTACTCTTGGTTCTCCAGAAAGGAGTGTCTCTATTTCACCAGCTCCCAGGGTTGATGCTAATGAAGTGATACCTGTGGCCCATGTGTGGATTTCCTTCCCCTCCCCTCTCCATCCCAACCCCAGTGTTTGGTGGTGAAGACATGTGTATCTCTACACTGCAACAGGCAGCACAGAGATCTCCTCCGACGGCAGCAGCTGGTGCTCGTTGTTTTCCAAAGAAAGTGTGATCAGACAGATCCAGGAAGAGCTGAATCCCTCTTTGCTCTTTATCTTTAGAGCTAGGATCCCTTCAGACTGTTTCTTGCCCTCTCTTCCAGAAAGATTGCCACATCACTGCATAGGTTATTAGGTAGCCCACTGCTCTTGCTGTGGGCTCGCCTCTTCGATTGTGTCCTGTAAGTTTTCTGTCTTGGTCTTATTTATGTATGTATCAATGTGAAGGGTCCAGATAAACTCTGCAGGAGTGGCTCCCCATGCTGGGAAGGTCCTAAATTAGACTCATTTGCCAGAGCTCCATAATGACCTTCCAGTAACATTGGTTCACTTTGAAAACAAAGCAGAAGACAGAAAAGAGGGCCTGATTTTGAAGGGTTTGTTGGTATTTTCTCCTTTGAACATTGCAAGGCACAGCTCAATATTTGCTGGAATGTCTGTGGAAGCATTTGCTAAACGGGTGTTTAAGCTCTGCTAGCTTACTGAATAAGATACAGAATGGGCACAGCTCGTATTTACCTCCCCTTCTTCCATCAAAAAATAACCAAAGAGTGGATATTCCTCTGAAACATCCTGAAATCCCCTTAAATGTTATAGTGGGACACTGTCTGATTGGAATAAACTTTAAGATTGCTTTGCGAGAGAAGGATAAAGAAGGCCAGCTATGAGGCCTCCCTCCCTAGCGGCAGAGGAGGAATGGGGGAATCTTTTGGACGTTCAGTGAAGCGTTAGGAAGGAGAGGTGGGAGGTGAGGGAGATGATGTGATTTTTATACTGTGTTTCTGAACCTGAACTGAGACTCCCTTCCCTCTAAGAGTCTCACCAGCTACAAACTGGGCAGTGGCTGTCTCCTGCGTCACGCAGGACCAGCTCTTGGTCTTCTCCACAACAGCACCCACATACTGCCTGTCTATCACGCTGTTGAGACATACGACACTTATCCCCGGAAATATGGGAAATAATCTAGTAATAGCAGATTCCAATGGGACTTGGAACTCAATGTATCGAGTGCTTTTTCACATGAACTTTTTGGGTTTTTTGGAGACCAGCAGGTACGTCAATATATTAGACTTGATCGGAGAAAAAAATAATTGCCACACTAGCTTTTTGCTGGTCCAATCCCTTTTGGTCTTAGCCATTTCCACACTGTTTTCCAGGAAGTCTTCTTCATTACTTCAGAGCTGTTTGCATGGGAAAGGGTCTTTTTTAAGGTTTTTTTTTTTTTTTTTTTTTTTTTTTTTTTTTTTTTTTTTGTATTTGAGAAGGAAGATGTTGACAGCATGATGGGCTGTAGATGTAATAAAGTAAGATGTGCTTGGAAATCCTTTCTGATTGGTGTCAAGCCATGTCATCTTTAATTTACTGAACCACATGAAAGGAACAAACTGCAGATCATGGGCTGAGCCCAGCTGTATAGGCGCAAGGGCGAGCAGAGGGAATGCTTGTGGGCGCAGATTCCCTCTTCTCTGGAGAAATGGAGCAGAAAAAAAAGAGACTTGGTGTCAGCCGCGACAGATGGAAGTGGATTCCTCTTAGTCCATGCAACAGCGAAGGTGAGGAGGCTCGCCGTCAGCCCAGAGGCTGGATGTGTAGAAAGCTGCCAGTCAGGTATGAAAAGATCGCATTTTTAAGGCCTTTGGTTGGATACCACACCAGAAGGTTCTGGCTACCCAGAGACATTGTTATTAGTGACGTGGCCCTATCTGTGTGCTTGTTGAGCCTTCCTAAAAGCACCTAGCCTTTCCTAATAGTTCTGTAAATCATTACCTCTCACCCTTGCCTGCCCACTTAGTTTCATTTTTCATTTTCAGTCTTCTGAACGTCTCTGGTGCAGAAAGAAGACTCTCTGATTTTCCAGATCCTCTGCAAAGCTCTCTAAAATAAACAACCCAAAATCCTTGATATCTTCTTTCTCATCTTTTTTCTCTTCAGTCTTTCTATTTCTTGTCTGTCTGTCATCCAGCAGACTGGCTGGCCGGCCTCTGGTTAGGTATATGTGGAAAATATGTAGTTTTTATCTGTAGAAATTAGCTTAATCTCTTTAAAATCATCAAGAAAAATCATCACATTTCACTTGGAAGAATTTGAGCTGTTTTCTTCTTTTGTGCACATCTATTTTCAAAAGACTTTTTGTTTGTACAATAAGTCAATTAGAATTAAACACAATTTAAAATACCGAGCAGAAGTTGCACTGGCGAAACACTTTTTTTTTCTTTTTTTATTTTTAAAGGTGATATATTTCTGTTCTTACTCAACAAAGTTGAGTTACTAAGTTACTATTTAAAATTTAAACTATTTAAAATGGCAGATCACCATTGCTGCTTTATTCTGGTCCAATGGGGTAGTTTTACTACTACATTTTTTCCATTTAGGCTTGATACAATGTATTTATCTCTCTCCTTTGAGTCTATTTCTTTTCTTTAGTTCTATCCCTCCCGTTCAGTGACGTGGCCTTTTTCTCTGTGCCTTGTTCCCTGGAGCACCAGAGAATGCCACCCTGTTACCAGGTTCCTGGGGTGCGTGTTGCCTCCGTGTTCTCCTTCGAATCCATACATCCTAGTTCCCCATCTTACTTCTGAGCCCTGTTCCAGATGTGTGGGTTTTTTTGGGTCCCGTTTAAATATCACATACCCCTGAAATTGCTTTTTTTTTTGGGGGGGGGCAAGGTGTTTCTTCTAAAATTCTGCCCATTTTTTCCCACACCCTGCACCAGAATTTACAGAAGTTGAGGTTTTGTCCAGGCTATCATTCTTGGCCTTTATATGAAAACCATTCAGATCATGTTTGCCAGCTGCTCCCTGGGGGGAGATAGAAACGGCTGTTTGGGATTAGACCGCTTGGCATGTTACGTGACTGATTCTGAGTACCCGGGGGGAGCTGGAGGGTGGAACTGGTGGGCAGTGCTGTTCTACTGGAGTGTTTTTTCAGCGCTCAGTCACTTTCAGTTCGGTGGTTTGGTTTTTTTTGGTCAGAGATTTTTGTCATTGTATTCAGTTGTCCTCCTGGTTTGGTTTTGTTTTTCTTAGTTGTGGTTTTTTTTTTTTTCTATGATTTTGTCCAGTTCTTTGGGCTCTGTAAGTGCCAGCCTCCCCTGTGTCTTGCAGCAGGGTGTTGCACAACTCCTCTGTGATTCGCATTTCTTTCAAACGTGCCACCCGCTAGAGTTGCCTGCCGCTGCTTCCTTAACGTGTTGGAAAAAGCAGTGAACTGTCATTTCTTGTTCGCCCTCTCCACATGGAACTTGGTTGTGTAGACCTCAACCATCTCACACTTCAGCTTGTTGTTCTTCATCAGAACCGACCTCCCGGCACCCGGTGTGCCGCTCTGCCTTCCTTTTCCTCTGCCCAGCGGATGGGAATTCCTGCTTGTCGTAGTTTAGGAGGACAGTGTTTTGTTAAACACCTGGTG
>NW_010105136.1:0-38381 GCF_000699245.1 Pterocles gutturalis | reverse complement strand
TGTATATTTGTATATATTACTGTTATAATCATAATTATTATTATAATAATTCTTTCCAATATTATTGTAGTCTAGTTATTAAATTGTTCTTATCTCAACCCATGAGTCTCTTTTTTCCTTTACCCCTTTAATTCTCTCCCCCATCCATGGGATGTGGGAGGGTGAGTGAGAAGTTGTTGTGTGAAACTACAACAGTCCCTCACTGCCTTCCAGAAGACTAGAAAATCATCTGTATGCTTTCAGGGGTGGGTCTGTCCATATTTGTTCTGCTGCCAATTGTGTGGAATTAGTGCAGCAAGGATAATACAGTTCAATAGCCCTAGTTCAAAAGCCTTCATATTTTCAGATTATTCTGTTCTGCTCCACATGATTTAATGCATGGAGGGTAACATAAAGGCCTTGGGGAACATAACATAAAGGCCAACAAAGCAGATATCATGGTGGGAGTCTGTTATAGACTACCTAACCAGGATGAAGAGGCAGACAAAATATTCTACAAGGAGCTGGGAGAGTCTCACAGTTGCTAGCTCTTGTTCTCATGGGAGACTTCAACTTACCAGATGTCTGCTGGAAATACAATGCAGCAGAGAAGAAATAGTCTAGGAGGTTCCTGGAGGGTGGGGAAAATAACTTCCTGACACAGCTGGTGACGGAGCCAACTACAAAGGTGCCCTGCTGGACCTTTTGTTTACAAACACTTGTGGGTGATGTGATGATTGGAGGCCATCTTGGGCACAGAGGTCACAAAATGATAGAGTTTTTGACTCTTGGAGAAGTAAGGAGAGGGGTCAGCAGAACTGCTACCTTGGACTTCCAGAGGGCAGACTTTGCCTGTCTAGGAGACTCATTGACAGAGTCTGTCTGCCTTGAGAGGCAGTCCTGAGTCCTGAAGGGCAAAGGAGTCCAGGAAGGCTGGATATTCTTCAAGAAGGAAATCTTAAAAGGACAGTAGCAGGCCATCCCCATGTGCCAAAAGACGAGCCATCAGGGAAGAAGACCAGCCTGGCTGAACAGAGGGCTTTGGCTGGAACTCAGGAAAAAAAAGAGAGTTTATGGCCATTGGAAGAAGGGACAGGTAACTCAGGAGGACTACAAGGATGTCGTGAGGTTATGCAGGGAGAAAATTAGAAGGGGCGAAGTCCAACTAGAACTTAATCTGGCTACCACCATAAAAGCCAATAAAAAGTGTTTCTATAAATATATTAGCAACAAAAGGAGGGTTAAGGAGAATCTCCACCCTTTAACGGATGCAGGGCGAAACATAGTGACAAAGGATGAGGAAAAGGCTGGGGTACTTAATGCCTTCTTTGCCTCAGCCTTTAATAGTAAGACCAGTTGTTCTCCAGGTACCCAGCCCCCTGACCTGGGAGACAGGAATGAGGGGCAGAATGAAGCCCCCATAATCCAAGGGGAAATGATTAGTGACCTGCTGCACCACTTAGACACACACAAGTCTATGGGGCTAGATGGGATCCACCCAAGGGGACTGAGGAAGATGGCGGAAATACTCACCAAACCACTTTCAATGATTTATCAGCAGTCCTGGCTAACCACAGAGGTCCCAGTTGACTAGAGGTTAGAAAATGTGATGCTAATCTACAAGAAGGGCCAGAAGAAGGATTCAGTGAACTACAGGCCTGTCAGTCTGACCTCAGTGCTGCGGAAGGTTAGGGAATAGATCATCTTGAGTCCCATCCCACAGCATGTACCAGACAACCAGGTGATCAGGCAAAGTCAGCATGGGCTTATGAAAGGCAGGGCCTGCTTGACTAACCTAATATCCTTGTATGACAAGGAAACCTGCCTAGTGCATGAGGGAAAGGCTGTGGATGTTGCCTACATAGACTTTAGTAAAGCCTTTGACACCATTGCCCACCACATTCTCCTGGAAAACTGCCTGCTCATGGCTTGGGCGATGTACTCTTTGCTGGGTAAAAAACTGGCTGGATGGCCAGGCCCAAAGAGTTGTGGTGAACAGAGTTAAATCCACTTGGTGGCCAATCAGAAATGGTGTTCCCCAGGGCTCAGTTCTGGGGCCAGTTCTGTTTAACATCTTTATCAATGATCTGGACTAGGGGATCAAGCACACCCTCACTAAGTCTGCAGATAACACCAAGGTGGGCAGAAGTGTTGATCTGCTTGAGGGCAGAACAGGTCTGCAGAGGGATCTGGACAGGCTGGATCGATGAGTTGAAGCCAGCTGTATGAGGTTCAACAAGGCTGAAAGCCAGGGCCTGCACTTGGGGCACAACAACCAGGCTACAGGCTTGGGGAGGAGTGGCTGGAAAGCTGCCTGGTGGAAAAGGATCTGGGGGTGTTGGTCAACAGCTGGCTGATAGTGAGCTGGCAGTGTGCCCAGGTGGCAAAGAAAGTCAATTGCATCCTGGGTTGCATCAGAAATAGTGCCGCCAGCAGTACTAAGGAAGTGATTGTCCCTTTGTACTTGGCGCTGGTGAGGCCACACCTTAAATACTGTGTACAGCTTGGGGCCCCTTACTACAAGAAAGACATTGAGGTGCTGGAGCGTGTCCAGAGGAGGGCAACAAAGCTGGTGAAGGGTCTGGAGCACAGTCTGATGAGGAGTGGCTGAGGAAACTAGGGTTGTTTAGTCTGGAGAAAAGGAGGCTGAGGGGAGACCTGACTGCTCTCTACAACTACCTGAAAGGAGGTTGTAGTGAGGTGGGTGTCAGTCTCTTTTCCCAAGTAACAGGTGATAGGACATCGGACGAGAGGAAATTGCCTCAAGTTGCACCAGGGGAGGTTTAGACTGCATATTAGGAAATATTTCTTCAACTAAAGGGTTGTCAAGCATTGGAAGAGGGTCTCCAGGGAAGTGATTGAGTCACCATCCCTGGAGGTATTTAAAAGATATGTAGATATGGTGCTCCGTGACATGGTTTAGTGGTGGACTTGGCAGTGTTATATTAATGGTTTAACTCAATGATCCTAAGGGTCTTTGTCTTTTCCAACCTAAATTATTCTATGATTCAATGATTTTATAACTATAACTCCTCAGTGCTTGCGTGATACTTACTGTAACGCTAATGGGAGTTGCATGTGTGCATCCAGGGAAGAATACACCATGGATTTTAATATGATAAACAAAGAGCAACCTAGAAACAACTTGGGTTTTTTGTTTTGTTTTCTTCAGTGCAAATCTGCAGGATATATTTGAAGCATGGAAACAGTAACAGATTTTTAAAAAATTGCTACTCATTGAGCACTGTGGCTGTAAAATTCTCTGACACAAAATAATTATTTGACAGACTTGTTTTACAAAAATTAATATTATTAAGCATTTAAGAGACTTGTACCATAACAACCATACCTAAGTATGATACATATCATTGACTGTATAAAAATATATACATATAATATATATACATAACATGTATAACTATACATACATGTATGTATATGTGGGGAATTACATAGGACAGGGCAACTAGGTGCTATTTTGTGCGAGGAGAATTTGTGCTACTTTGAGGAAAATGTGCTGGCAAACCACACACATGGGAAACTCCTTCAGAGAACAGTTTCAAAATGGATTATACCACTGAATGACACCATGTGTGCATACACACGTGTACATATGCATGCATACAAGAAACAGAACATATTAAATATTGGCTGTATGTCTTTGAATGATCACCTCTTTTTCCCAGAATGCTGGGAACTGTACTTTCATAATTTCAGCACGCAGGTAGATACCTGTTTTTTGTATATACTGACCTTTTCTAATTCTATTCCATCCTGAAGTGATTATGCTGTAAATCAGATCCACACACACATGCACAGTTAGAATTAGAAAGAAACTGCATGCTTTGAAAGCCATAAATACATTTTGTATAATTTGTAAGCTAGAGAAACTCTAAAGTAGAGAGCAAACTGTGTGAAGACTAGCTTTCATTCAAATTCTTTTATCCAGTTACCAAGGCAAGGCCAGGAGTTAAACAAGATAACGTGACTTCCTCTGTTTCTGAGGGAATTCTTTCCTCTGAAAGATACAAGTATTTTTAATTGAATACATTTTTAAGTTCTTACAATGCTGTTAGAAAATTTGAAACAGGATCACAAGGACAGTAACAAAAATTTCAGAAATAATAATGAGGTCTGCTAATCTGAAGAACATGAGTGTGGTTTTTTTGTTAAATCACAAAAGTCTTTCCAATGCAAACTCTTTTCTCAAGTGATACGGACCTGAATCATTCATGTGAAGCCCCTCCACAGGGCAATTCCCCAAGTACACAATCTGCCAGTACACGTTCCTCAGAGGCCACACACTAGTCTTGGACTGTAACTGCAGAACACTGCCCTGTTGTCTGTAAAACCTCACGCTTACACTGACCTTCTTCACCTCGGTATTACCACTGCAAGGAGGAAGAGTTGACAATACAACAGATATAATTAACAGTTCTTGGGAAAAGTAGAAACCTCTAGGAGCAGTTGTGAGGCCTAGAACTTCACTGGTTTCTCCATTATAGACTTTGCAAGATGAGCTATAATTTCAGCTATGATTTCTTTCTTTCATTTGAGAAAGCATACAAAGTCTAATATTTGAAAGTTCGATACAGATAACAATATTTTCTTCCTAATGGAGATGTAATTTTTCTTCCTTAACTATGCAACGTGCATATAAAATATCCTTGGAGTGGCTGAGGGAACTGGGGTTGTTTAGTCTGGAGAAAAGGAGGCTGAGGGCAGACCCTTACTGCTCTCTACAACCACCTGAAAGGAGGTTGTAGCAAGGTGGGTGCTGACCTCTTCTCCTACATAATAATCAGAAGCACAAGAGGAAATGGCCTCAATTTGTGCCGGGGGAGGCTTAGATTAGGTATTAGGAAAAATTCCCTAACCAGAAGGGTTGTCAAGCATTGGAACAGCCTGGCCAGGGAAGTGGTTGAGTTACCATCCCTGGAGGTATCTGAAGATGTGTAGATGTGGTGCTTAGGGATATGGTTTAGTGGTGGACTTGGCAGTGTTAGGTTTATGGTTGGACTCAATGATCTTAAAGGTCCTTTCCAACCTAAATGTCCAACCGGGACATTCTTTTTGCCCAGCTGATTTAGCTGATGGAGCTGGTGATCAAGAGACCATTGGCATTGGTGTTTGTAACCTCTCAGAACTGCAACTTGGTACCTGGCAGCTTGGGGATGCTTCTCAGATCACTGCAAACGGAACAGCTGCTAAACTTTTCCAAATCATGTTTGCAACCCACAAGAGCAAAAAAGTCGTCAGCCCCAGAAGAGCTGGATGCCATATTCCATCTGAAGGTTTTCCCATTGAAAAATAACCTGGTCTTATTTTTTACTAAAGAGAAAAATATTTGAATGTTTTTAATATGAAATTTATAAGTAAAAAAAAAAAAAAAAAAAAAAAAACCAAACCCAACAAACAAATTGTCAAACTTAACCTTATTCCAGCTGGAATTTTACACTGATTTAGTTTTGGAAAACAAAAACTATGATCTTTTTCCCCCTTTAATTCTTCATCCCCAGTCCAAGTTTTTGCCATCAACTGGAATAGAAGAAATTATTTCCAGTTTTGCTATTTATTTTCATTTCCTTTCCAATTTTCCTGTTTTTCACTTTGTGTTTTGTATTTCTTTGTTACTGTTTATTTAACTTATCCAAATCATTTCGAGTTTTTAAGAATCACAGAATGCAAAATGCAAGAAATATGAATAAAAAACAACCCTGAAAAAAGCACAGGTACAATTAATTCTAATGAATTACATAACAGCAAAAGAGAAAATAAGAAGAAATTGTAAAATGGAGGGGTGGTGAAAGCTGAGATAAAGGGAATTTTGATCTAAGAAATATACATTATTTTTTATAGAATATCTGTAATGTTGGACAAAAATACAAGAAAAAAATTAAAACATTTTCCTTTAAAAAATAAAAAAAAGAAAAAAGGAAAAGAAAAAGAAAAAAGGAAAGATATACAGGAGTTTAAAAGCATGCCCCATTACCTTTATAACTAATATCTTTTGTGATAGAATTGTTACAATTCATAATCACTACTGCTTACAGTTTTTCTGCTTTAGGATGATTATCTGCAGTGTTAACCACCAACCTCTGCAAAATACTGAAAGACATGTAATAACATAAATAGGGTCTTACCAATCATCTCTTTCTCATAGCTTTCTCTTTTCCTAGAAAACATTGGAGATGATGTGAGCTTTCTAAAATCAAGATACTAAGGGTAAGAAGAAGGATTTCCTTGCCTGTGTATGACTACAGGAAATAAGCTTTGACCTCCCTGATCTGCCTTGTTAGCTGTAGTAGAACTCAGTGCTGAACAGTCTGTCATTCCAACGGCTTTAAACTGAGCATGATACATTAATCATGAATTTTAAATTTTGACTGGCAGAACTGAAAAATTAATTTGTTAAAAGCAGATGGCAGCCTGTAATTTTATGCCCTGCTTTTGCCTTACCTGCAACATCTGCATGCAGCACCTCCTTGTCAAATTTAAGCCTTTTACTCAAAAAAATAATAAAGATATTTATAGTCTGATTCACAGTTTTACCAATAGCTTCACTAAAATGCTTTTCTTAAATTGTCATAGAAGCAAATGTAGATTTGTTTCTACATGAGGCATATCTTATCATGTCAGATTTTTATGGTTATAATAATGCTATGGTTTTTGTAAGAGATGGATTAATAACAAATGATCTATCTTCATAAGGTCAAAACAGATCCAACCTACTAAATTCATTACCCATGACACAGTGTTGACAAACTTGCATTGTGATTTCCATTTTAAGTGTTACAGCTTTAAGGGGATATCCTGCATATAAGATCTCTGTTCTTCGGATCTTCTACAGTACCTAGTGTTACAAGAAATGAGTTTCCTAGAATTCTGACTTTAACGCAAACCGTCTGTGTTTTCGGTCAAGTCTAAACACATCAAATTGATTTCTAAAAGTTTGCAGTAAAAAACAGACTATGTTTTTAGCTGTGGACTAATAATTACCTGATTTCAGACAATACAGAATGAGGAAACACCTAACACATTTTCGGATCAAGTTTCTTGCTATTGAACTCAACCACGTCATATAAACCCACTGTAAACTGAAACTATAAGAACCCAGAAAGCTAGGCAATTCAATCAATATCTTTCCTCCATGAAACTCAGGGAGTACAGATTTTCATTGCTCTTAGTGTGAGAAAATTCCCTTTGGAAAAATACGTGTTTGTATACCGGTTTTAATTTTTTGAAGGCTTTTTGCTTTCTAAAGTAAATACTGTTGTATTTGAGAAACCCACAAACTGCTAATGAACATATATTTGCAGCTACATCTCTGTGTGCCAAAATCAAAAAATATCCTGACTGAACGAAGGGGAAACTAAGGCATAAACAGTCAGATCATGCATAAAATCTGTGCTAGAGCTGGTGACAAAACTAAGATCACTGTGGACAGCAGCATAGTTTAAACCCTATTCCGCATCAGAAGGAGTCATAACCAGAGCTCTGGGGGGAGGACTCTGCTTGCTTGCTTATGCTTAGCCCATTTCTACACCCAACACAGTATGGGAGTTATTGTATCCTTATTACTTCCTTCTACTAATTCAGGGACTGGGGATGTCATCCAAAGAAAAAAGATGTGTGTTCAATATTCTCCCTTCTATAAGGAGACTCCAAGCCACGCTTACCAAGAATGAGTATTGCCTAACAAGTCTGGGGTTATTCTAGGACTTGCACTATTCCCCATCCCTCCTTTTGAAGCCACTTCATTGTGTAGATAAGAAGCCCAGATTTTTGAAGGGAGAGATAAAGAACAAATGCAACTGTGACTCTGCAATTTAGTGACTGCTTTAGGCGCAGAAGGAGGCGAGTTCCTGGATTCTGTTCCCTGCTTTTTATCCAGTAAATATTTAGTCATACCAGTATTTGGTATTTTTAACTTAGTTAATAACAATTAGCATCTCTCTCTTAGAAAATAATAACCAAACATATACAAAAAGTACTCATTTTTAATTTATGAGCAATAAAGCAACATCTCCCACTGGGTACTGCATCTCACTTTATGCTGAAGTTCCTGAACAGAATTTCATTCCATCTTTTAATGCTTAATATATTTCAGGCAATTAAAAATGAATTTTCCTCTTATTCATGATTATTAATAAACACATACTATTTAGCACATATATATATCATGCAACTACTTCGATATCCTGTTCATAACAGAGGCCTTATTTTGCTAAATATTTAAATATTTTATGATCTTGTGTCTCAGAGGATATTTGGCGGCACCATTCACACTTGTGCAGAAGAAACAGAAGTAAAGAAGTTTTATGACCACATGGTCCCTTCCTGTGCATCAAATGTCTGCAGATGCCACCTCCTGAGTCATGGCATTTTGAAGTGTCACGTAGAGAAATGCAGAAAGCTTCCTGAAACACACAAGTTAACCATAGCTATGGCTCATACACTGTGACGGACACACTGCTTCCACTACCTGATCTGGCTCATTTACAGATAGCTCTTTGCAATACACACCCTGAAGTGTCCTGATTTGCTACTCTGGCTTCCAAGGGGACTATATGATCAAACCAGCAAGCAGATGCTCATGGGAATGATCTTTATAGAGGCTGAAAATATGGAGGTGCCTGGCTAAGACGTCTAAGAGTGAGATAGTTTTGTAAACATGAGTGCACCTTGACAGATTTATGGTTGTAATCAGAAGAAATGTGTTTTGGGAAGCTGCTCTGCTCCAAAGGCAGCAGGCTCTGGGACAGAGCTCTGAGCCTCTCAGAAGATCATTCCTCCCCAAAACTGAATTAAGCAAGCTGTCTGATAAGGCCTTGGTTATCCAAGTAAGTAAACTGTTCTCCCATGTGCCACCATCTCTGGTACCACTTCTGTCACAGGTAGTTCACCTCTATTATTGTAGCAAGAGGAGCACAGCCAAAAGGCAGAGGTTGAAATTGAAGTATGTGGGAGTTCAGCCTGAATGAGTGCTACAAGTTTAGACAGATGCACTTTTGTTTTATTTCACGTTATTATGTGATATGGTGAATCATAGAAAGAAAGCAATTAAAGAACCAGGAACATTTTGTTCATTTCAGCTACTCTGCTGAAGGAAAGGTTTTTCCTGGATCTTTGCCTTTGTCAATATACTACATCTATCCTGGCCTGTCATCCAAATGCTAAGAGAAAAAACTAATACACTAAGTTAGGAGAATTGCCTTTTTCATTGTGTAAACAGCCTTCAAGCACTGTTTTGCAAAACTTATGCACAAATTCTCTAAAATACCAGAATGCTGTATAATAGGCCTGATATTGTTTTTTGTTGATGGAACCAAGCTAGATGTAAACAGATTAGTTCACTGAAAATCAGGCGTTAGGTCTGTCCTCAAAAAAAGCATATCATGAGTGCTATCAGCCCTTAGGGGAAAAAAGAAAGGACAAGACAAGACATGAAGAGTAGGTGCATTCTGGGTGGCTCTAGTGGTCTGAAGACTCTGGCAGGGAGTTCTCAGGCAGAGCTCCGTGTCACACTGGCCAACAGCAAGCACGGCAGCTGTCAGAAAGTTATTCTGGAAACACAGATATAATCCTGACTAGTTCCTCAAAACAAACAAAAAAAATTGTAGCTCACTGAAATCTGAGAGCTTCAAGACAACATATTCATGGTCATATTCATAAGATTCAAAATGACAACATATGAGCAGACAGAGCTCATTCAGCCCCTTCTACATTCCTTGTTCATCTGCTGTGCTGCAATATTGCACTTACTGCTGGCTGATAGCTTTCATTTTCATATGTACTGAGATCTCAGTCCTCTCTAGGCAGAAACAGCCAGTGAACTCGAGCCTTTTCTTTTATCATCAAAGTAGAAACAAACACAGTACCATTTCCTGCGCAGCTGTTTATCTAAGGTGTGTTCATTTTGAGCAAGTGTCCCTAGGATGGGACCTTTGGCTCCCTTCTCTGAGTAAGACACAGGCAAATAGGTGCCCCAGCATTTGAAAAGATCCCCAGAGACACAAACTGGATGTGGCTAGAACTTGGGACAGAAACACCCAAGGGCTGTCAGTACACATGGGTATTTTTCATACCCGTACATACTGTAATCCACACAAAGGTAACAGAAAAACATAGAGGCATAGAGGTACACTAAGTATGAAGGTAAAGAACTAAATAAATAATACTATATATATTATCCAAGACCTTTTCTCCTTTGTACAGGCACCATACAGACAATGCTCAGGGTTGCTGAATTGTTCCACATTTTTTCTAGCCATGTTTTGACTTTACAATACTACATGAACTACACTTAAATAGATGTATGTTGTTAATAGTTATTTAAAACAATTCCTCTACTGCCTGTATTTTTCCCTCACTTAAAAAATCCACTGTCAACTCTCCTCATAAGGCTCTACCAGATAAAGACAAGTGTTACACTCACTGTCTGTAAACACAATTCTAAGAAGTCACTGTTCTAAAAGCAGTATTATGGAAGCAATTTTGTAAAAAAAGGCCATTGCTGACCAAACCTTATCCATCTTTGTATGAAATACACTTTACAGAAAACTAGCAGAAGTATTGCAATACTTCATAGCTACCATCACTGTAGAATTAATCAGTGCTAGATTGGTCTGTTAACTGAAATTTAGCTCATTAAAAGCCCAAGATGTAATGATCATTTTCAAATAACTACAGACAAGAGCAATCTATAATTCTTTTTGAAGCATCTGCCTAACTCATATTTAAAATATATACACCGCAAATATATGGTCCAAAAATGTCCTTTTATTGAAGCATTAGCAACACACTGCTAAAACAGAGCTAAGTCACAACTTGGTTATTGCACCTTTCCCTTTTTTATACCATTCCTTCTAGGTTTAAGCAAAAAATCCATTTAAAAATTACAAGTACTTACATAATCAGACTTCATTACTGCTTTTACAGTAGGTGGTGTATGGTCGTACATTGGAATCAAGAAAGTTGTGGAAGAAATTTTTTGTCTCTATTTCTTTTCCAGCCAACGCCTTTCCACAACACATGCAAGCAGTTTAAGAAACATGGTACTTTATGAGATTAAAGAGCTAGAGATAATCCAGGAAACTGCAAATAAAATAACAGGATTAGGTTATATAGTTAGCTCAGTGAACTGAAATAAATTTAGTTCACTATGTTGGGCTAAAATGCACATAAAACCTTTTACTTCCACTAAACCTTCTTCCTGAAAGCTTCTTTACATTAATATCATGGTATATCACAAACTGAAAATACTGTAATAAAAATAAATATGTTTAGAAGAAAGAAAAAGTAAAAATAAATCACTTTGGTATTGGTCTATTTGGTATTGGTCTATGGATTTGAAAATCTGAGTCGCATTTTCTAATACTCAGACTTGGAATAACCTTTCATGCCTTGTTTACTGGGCTATGCCAGCAAACATTTTTTGTTATTATTTTGTTTGACAGCTGTTCTTGAGAGACAGTAATGCCTTTTGGAAACAGAAAACTTTTCAATCAAAAAGTCAAAAGAAAACAATTTTCCATGTGACATTTTGAGATACACACACACAAATATACGTAAACATAAGATATATTTGTATGTAATAACGATAAAGTTTTAGTTGATATCTTAATTTTGAAAAGGTAGACTCTTAGCACATCCACCAAGGTAAGGAGGTCTGCTGCTTTCAGAAGTGGCTTATTTTCTTCAAATTAGTTAAGAAATTTGGTCTTTCCAACTCCCTTCCTTCATCCTTTGGATCCCACTGATTTCCCCTTACTTAATCAAGCTTACAGTGCTTAGACACCAGAAGGCAGTCATCTTATTAAGACAGAATTCCTACTGATGAATCAATCTATGTACCTAGTATGAAAACTTACATAACTGCTCACTGATCAGGAAAGTCACATGCATATACTAAAACACAGAATCACAAACACATTGAAAAGCAAGAGAACTGTATCATTTGCTCTAACTTCATTATCAGAAGCACTGTTAATGGGCACTAATATAGGTGCCCATTAACAGTGGTATGAGTACCATATAATTTTTTTAAAATGCAGATGACAACAGAAATGCCCCTAAATAAATTCACACACATTCAACAGAAATCTTCAAGGCTATGCATCTTGCAAAACTTTGTAACTATGGTTAAATATGACAGATTGGTTATAAAAACACTATTAAAAGGGAGGATTCTAATCAAGTAATACTTTGCCAAGCATAGAAACATCTGGAGAGTCACAACTACAATTTATAAAATTATAATCCTGTCCATACTTTTAAGTTAACTTATCAGGACTAAATACAGGGTGCATTCTTGCTAATATGCATTCAGCACCTGCATAATTCCATAAAACAGGACTACTCTTGAGAATAAATGGATGGCTCCTGCTTGAGGTGGGATTTCCACTTGTGTATTGCTCAGCAGGTGCACAAGATTTGGCTCTGTATCCTGTAGTTTGTCCATGCTAATTTGTTTGGATTCTTGCAAGAACACCTCAGGCTCAAAGCAAGGTCTACATGACAGCTCCCAAGACACCTTAGGTCATCTTAGGTATAGCAACACTGCAGAGAGCACTCGGGTCTGCTCGGGGTCTGTCCCAGGCCCTGCTAACACAAACATCTTGTGCCCTTCCCCAGTCGGAACACTGGGTATGAGGCCTTTCCTGAGAGATGTACCTCTTTTGCACCCTAAAGGAGGCCACTCCAAGCCAAAGTGCTGCTCCCTGTCTATGGGTGCTAGCCATCGTCAGTGCTGGCCCCTCTGCAGAGACTGGGTGGGAGGCTGCCCAGCCCCTGTGGTCAGTGGGGCCTTGGCCACGTGTAGTAGCTGTCAAGACGGGCAATAGCACACTGGTAGGGAAGGTCCACTGAGCTTGCCAGGACTGCACATCGCCAACCTGGTGGCACTGACACAGTAAATGTAAGGAAGGCTTGGGCATGGGTCCTGTGACCCAGTGGCCGGTCACCACTGTTTGCCAGCTCTCTCTCCAAGGGAGACACCAATTTAGACCTGCCAGAGTAAATGCCTGGGGTGGGATCTCTCAGTCATTCCAGGGCCTTGCTCCCAGCAGGGATTCGGATCCTCTTCCGCCAGCTTAGTCATCCCAGGGAAAAAGAAGACACAGTGCCCTGCCTGTGTCATGGCATCGCTAAAAAGTCAGCTTGCATCTTCAAATTGGCCACGATGCTTAAGGGCATATGTGTTGGCAGACCTGCCCAGTTCCCACTGTGGGTACAGCCAGGTATCTGGTTATCCATGGATTTGAGGGTGGCAGCCTAAGTCCCCACCCTAGAAGAGACACTTTGCAGTCCTGCTTCCTTCTGTAGCCTCTGAACATGCATGGATGGCTGATAGGCTGGAGCATGTGGCAAGCTAAGGGAGCAGTTGAGAGAAACAATACACCCTGCATGAATGCAGGTACCACGACTGGAATCCGCTCCAATTTTAACCAAAGTTAAACAAAATCTCCACAAAAACCACATTCCTTCAACTCACTACTTCGGTCAGTTCTAGTAACATAGTCTTTTACAGATAGATAGGTAAATGAGAAGATGTTGCTGGTAATATTTATATAAATAATTGACATTTACATATATAAATTTATATAAATTACAAATATAAGAGATCAATAGGTATCACTTCTGCGATGAAGTGCATGATGAAAATAGACTGCTGCCCAAAAGAAGGAAAAAACACAGAACTGAGATGGCAAGTAGAAAGTTAACAGTGAACTCCTGCAATTTATTTTCCTAACAACAGCTCTCAAATATTGTTAATGCAATTGCCATTTATTCATGATCTTATTACACAGTGGTTAACAGAGACATGGGAAATACATACACTGTGTGTAAATTTCCTTTAATAAAAGCAATTGAACAGTTGAAAGAATATTGTTCATTACCACCTATGAGTACAGGGACATCTGGTGGACGATATTGCTATTTGATATTTTTCTACATATTTTCAATAGACGTTTTCCTCCAAACTCCACACAGTATAAATTCAATCTATTCAATGGCCTGCACTTAAAAAATACTGCACATTTTGATATTGCTAAGTGATCTTTGACATGTCCACCTTACAATAAATTAATCTTAAATGAGTATCTACTTCAGCTGAGATAAATTTTATAATGTTTTTGAGCAGACATTAATTTAGTTTCTTTTAGTCACTACTTGTGTGGTAAACATGAACCTTTTCAAAATGAAAATATATTTTTTTCTATAACACTTTCAAAATAGCAAAATTTAACCTTGGACTTGAAAGTATATTTTGGTCCCAAGTTTAAATGGGATTTTCAGACATTTAATTCGAGGTCTGTAAGTACACTGGTGTACATGCTTCACAATAATCCCCTCAGCACCTGGAATACAGAAGTTAGTGGAGCACTGCAAAAGCAAGGCAACCTTATTGAATATTCTCTAGTTGTTTTTTCCTAGCTTAACACAAGCAAAAGAGCAAATAGGTTTAGAAATACTCACAGTAAACCACAGTAGTTATTTGCCATGAATAAAGTAAATAATAATTTAAAAAATCCCAGATCAAAACATCTGACTAAAACCAGAGTTGAGAACATCTACCGTACTGTCACAATATATGGTGAGAAGATGCACATTACAGTTCAATAAAATGTCTGTATATCCATAACATTGTCAGAGATCTGGTAACAGAAGGACCCTGGGCAAAAAAAGGAGAACACACAGCAGCGGGGAAAACTATCAAGGCAACCAAAGAGAAATATGGGCTAAGACATATGTAAAAATGGAGAGGAAAAAGAGATCAGTAAAATGGTTTGAGGCTACAAGACTAAAGGAAGGAGCAGACGACAAAGGGGAAAATGAAGACAAAGGGGAAAACAAAGACAAAGGTGAAGGTGGCTAAAAAACAAAGGCAAGCCAAGACCCCTGTAGTAGCCTTGGGTAAACAGTAGCGCTGAGGAGATGCAAAAAGGAAGGTAGAACACTAGAGCATGAGAAGAATGAGAAGGCGTGAGAAGAGATGAGTGCACAGGCAAAGTGTGCAGAAGACCAATGCAGCACACCAAGGAGAAAAGCAGACCTTCACTCTGCAGCTACATGGAGGCATGACCAAGGAACATGAATGTGCTATTTAAAGTATTTTTTCCAAGTTCAAATTTATTATGAAAGATTTTGGGTAAGATTAGATATTTGCCCTATCATAGCCTGAAACCCACAGACATGTGAAAAAAAAAAAAAAAAAAAAAGAGAGAAGACAAGGTTTGGATGAGGAAAGGATTAAAGGATTTATATAGTTTGCACACAGCACAGTCAGAGAGAAGCAGATGAAAGAACAGAATCATCAGGGACTGTTTGAATGGATGGTGAGACAAATGGCTTAAGTAGGCACCACAGACTAGGTATTTTGGGAGCAGGAATCCAGCAAACTTATTACAGGAATGAAAGAGAAGGATAGAAAAGGGTAGAGAATACTGCATGTTAAGCACCAAAGGGTTAGCCAAAACAGAAAAGGATAAAAAAAAGGAAGGATGTATGAAAACTGTGGCAATGTTCCTCTGAATCAATGTTTTTGAATACATTACATGCCTGATTAAATGGAGAGAAATACAAGTCTTATACTGGGCAACATAAAACATATCAAGTAGCTAGGACTCTTATTCTGATAAGTTTCAAATCAATTCACATCAGTAGTATTAAGTTGTAAGTCCCAGTAGAAAATATAATTCAAGAAAGAATGAACAGTGCGGAAGAAACATAGTGCAAGTTTGGCTGAAATAATTGTCTAGTGGACTTTGTGATTTTTACTAAATGACTCCCGATTATACATGGAGAATTTTCAAAAGGCTCCCATGGATAATAAGTGATCTTTCCAAACAGAGAATAACAGAATGTGATAGATTCACCACACTGAATTTTAATTCATTCCTTTCAGTTTATGTAACCTGTCTGATGTTGCCTCTGAAAAACAACTTCTACCTTCCCACTTTAGCAGATAAAACACATGGACTGCATGTGGCCTTATCTCCCTGTACAGAAATACCTGTCTGCATTTTTACCTTGTAGTGTTTCCTTCAACTTTTTTCTCTAGCAAGGGTGCAGAAACTCCCTGCTATCTAGGTTGTATGAGGAGGAACCCAGTATAACCTTATCAGGATAAACCGTGTTGAGACTTGTGCTGATACAATGCCTCCTGATTTTGTACAGGCTGTTAGCAAAAGAACAGCTAAGAGCAGCTTCTTTCTCCAGCTCCTGTCCACAGAATTTCTTCTTGAAATTGTGAGTCTTATACTGCTGAAAAATAATATATTGCTGATAATCTCAGTAATGACCAGCCTGATGAAAACCTGAAGATCAATTTACTTCAGAGTAATCAAAAGATCTGTGGTTAGAGCTTTCTTTTGGCTATGGGAGACGTCAGCTCATGTCCTTGATGCTTCAGAATGAAGATTTATTGCTTTGTCCTCTG
The DNA here is from genome assembly GCF_000699245.1 of Pterocles gutturalis. Taxonomy (NCBI): domain Eukaryota; kingdom Metazoa; phylum Chordata; class Aves; order Pterocliformes; family Pteroclidae; genus Pterocles; species Pterocles gutturalis. The sequence continues at coordinate 21,958 of NW_010105136.1, read as the reverse complement.
TATGCCACATGATTAATTGAATGACTAGACTTCCAGACATCTTCCACCAGCACCACAGATTCCACTAAGTCTAAATAATCAAATAAAAATTGATCTGGAAAGGAGAGCAAAGTATTTCCATGTCTAAAAGGAACTTGACTTTCTGGAACTCCCATATATAGAAGGCAAGACCAATCTCAAGTTCACTGAAAACACCCCCTGCAAGACCCTGTGGTCAGATCTATCCTAAAATGTAAACAAAGACACCAAATAACTGTACTTGGATGATTTAACTATTTTCCTCCTAGTGAGTCTTGGCTACTACCAGGATGTGGCAAAAGAGGCACTTGAACCTGATGCCTTGAGCCATTTTGTGATCTTGGATCTTGGCCATTTTGTGATGTATGACTCTCCTTTCCTTCTTGCCTCCCAATTAAATTGCCTAAATAGTTTCATTTTATCACAGTTAATTTTTTTTTTTTTTACCTCAAATATTTACTTCAAGCCTCAAAATTCTTTAAAAAGGAACTTTGGTTTTGGGATACCTCTGCCTTGAGTTTTTGACTCAGAAAACTTCATTTCAGTGGTTCTTGATCAGTCTCCTGTACAGCTCATTGCTACAAAGAATGGGCGGTCCGTTCCATAACTAAAAAGCTGTTAGAGAGCTAGCTGGCAGATGATGTGATATCAAAGTGAAGGTATTTTTGTATTGCATCAGCCTCAAAGTAATTTTGAAAGAAGTCCACAATTAGAGACAAGGGAAAGAAAAAGAAAGCCAAAGATAGAGGCAGAGTCAGTCAGCCTCCAGGCAGAATAAAATTTAAGAAAGTAAAATGTAGCTTGTATGTTAAAGTAGACGAGCCAACAAAATAAATTACTATGTATTGGAGCCAAGGATTATAGTCAATGCCTTTCCACTACAATTGGAGAAACTACGATGGTAGTAACATGGCCAAGAGAGCAAAGATCAATAGCAGTAGAGCAATGGATGGAGAAGGTTATAACAACACTAAGACAACAAAGAAAAACTAGCAGCCTTTGCCAAACTTACACAACTGTGTTTGGCAAAGGCTGGGATCACTGGGACTGGCAACACGCAAGACATTAATGAGGCCACAGTGATTGAACAGTCTTTTCAAGCTGCAACTATGTATTTCTGAAGTATTTAATTTCTTCAGTGATTGATCAAAAGAGATTAATATGCAGCATGCCAAAAGCACTGGATTCTTCATTTAAAGTCTCTTACTTTTAATGAAAATAATTTATAGGGCTGTGCTCAGAACAGATGAGTACTGGTCAACTGGCAGCCAATGAGTCAAACAGGGCCTGCAAGGAAATTTTGGCTAGCCCCTAGGAAAGCCTACAGCTGTAAGCCAAGCCAGTTTTACAGTCCACTGAAAGATAATGGTGGAAAGCAAAAGTGAATTTGATGCGGGCCAAGAGAAAGCACTGCCAACCATTGAACACACCTGACTGGCCAGCCAACAAACTGGTACCAGTACAGGAGAAGGAAGATCAATTACATAAGAACAATAGAAGGGGTTTGACTGTGGATAGGACAGTTGGGAACATCTGAGTCTAGTCTAGAAACACATTCCCTGGCCTAGAAATACAGTCAGTGTTCAGTTGCCCTTGGATTTCAGTTTAATAGTGCACGAATGTGGAGACATCAAAGTTGCCCTTAAGCACTGGTAGCTCAGAGTCAGGAGGATACCCTAATTCAGGGCTGACATTGATGCTCTCCCTGTTTTGCAACACATTCCCTGGCACAGGGACTCTAAGGGCTTCTTGATAAGAGATGGCCAGCTCTGCACACTGATGCTAGGCCTTGGTTAGCAAGACCTAATAGATGTGAGCTAACTCTGTGCCCAGTACACCTACATCATGATCTTATTATGTTCTATCATTGTATTGTTATATTATATTATCAGGGTTTTTTTTTTAATTATCCACAATATCCCTTAGTCCCTCACTCTGAATAATGGAGAATTAATTATAGAAACATACCACTCTAACACTTGGACAGAAATAAATACGATCCCTGAAAATAAGCTGCCTATCTCTATTTTTTCTTAGCTTGTTTACCACCATCACAAAGGTGTGCTATTCAAACTGAATAATGTTATTGTCAGAAAAAATCTTGTATATTTTAGAACCAGTATTGTAAATCCATCTATTTGTTAATTTTTTTTAAGGTATTTTATAGAAACAACTCTGATAATTTTGACGTAGACATGTACCTCTTTGGCAAAGTAAACTTGTAGCTTAAGCCTCACGTTAATTTCAGCATGTATTTTATGCTCTCATTTTATAAGAGAGTGCTGTAAAATGTTTATTTTGGCCATCTTCTTAATGTGATTAGATTGCAGGGAGGAAACGGCTAAAGGCGATAAAAAGAGAGTTTAAATTAGTATGTTTAAATATGAGAGAAGTGAAAAAGAAAAAATGAAAAAGTTATTTTCTGCAGCATTCCCTTGTCTCTGCTGGCAAGAAGGACTGTGCATAGAATGAACCGCCTAACACAGGTCCTCTAAATCTCTGCATTTGAAAGAGGAAACAAGCTCACTCACTATTACTGCAATAGCCATCTTACTTTTGTTACTGTACCATGCACCATTTTAAAGCATTTGGAATTATTTGGGCAAGACAATACTTAATTCTACAACCCCAATAGAATCCCACCATATTTGCTCAGCAAGTTAAAGCAGAACACGAATAATTTTCATTGACCAGAATAAGACAGTAATTAAAATAGAAAAACCCCCATGACTAGTAGCACTGCTCTGCAAATATTTTTAATGTATCAGGCCCTCAGCTTTCTAAAATTAGTCAATGCTTTAATGAAAGTTGTCTGTTATCTGACTAACAAATTCAGTTTTTCTAATATCCAGCTACCCTGGCTTTCAATTAAGACTCAAAGAGCCAAGAACTGATTAGAAAGGACATAGTAAATGATTTATGGATGTCCTACTTTTGTGTATGGTACATTTATTATTCTACTTCATGCATACGTACGATTTTTTAATTCATTCATTACTGAAAGCCTCACATTACAGTTATTTCATTAAAGGTTATATTCATTTTCAGACAGATTCTTAGGAAGCACATTTAAAAATTAAAGCTACAATCATTTTTTTTTTTTTTAGTGTATGGATTTCAACTTATCAATCTCTTTAATTATTGTCCTATTTCTAGAGGGGTCAGGGGTTTTTTTTTGTTTTGGTTTTTGCTTGGTTGGTTGGTTGTTTTTTTACAATTTTCCTGATCAACATTCAATAGTTTTCTTGTTATTTTGTTGTATCTAGGTTGTATTTTAAATTTGCTGTTAATGTTTCCTTATTCCCCCAACTCCAGTCAATAGTTGTTTGTTCCAACCACAAAACTATGTATACAGCACATCAGAAAGGTGTTCCTACAGCTAATAATCAGCTTCCTTCCTCCCACCCCAGCCATCCTTTAACAGAGTATTTCTACCAGGGTAAATCTAGAAACCCTTAAAACTAAGTTTCTGCCATAGTAGGCAACGGACAAAGGGGAGAAGTCTAACTAGCATAGCTATAGTTTAAACAGAAAACAGTGGAAGAAAGAGAGCATTTTTAATTTTCAGGTTAATTTCTATTCATAGGATAATAGAATGGTTTGAGTTGGAAAGGACCTTAAAGATCATCAAGTTCCAACCCCCTGCCATGGGCAGGGACACCTCCCACTAGACCAGGTTGTTCAAAGCCTCATCCAGCCTGGCCTTGAACACCTCCAGGGATGGGGCATCCACTGCTTCTCTGGGCAACCTGTTCCAGTGTCTCACCACCCTCACAGTGAAAAATTTCTTCCTAATGTCTAGTCTAAATCTACCCTTTCTCAGCATAAAATGATTACTACTCCTACACTCCCTGATAAAGAGTGCCTCCCCTCCCCATCTCTCCTGTAGGCCCCCTTTTAAGTACTGGAAGGCTGCTATAAGATCTCCCTGGAGCCTTCTCTTTTCTAGGCTGAACAACTCCAACACTTTCAGCCTGTATATGTTTTTACTGTGGCTAATTAGGCAGAGCCCTGACATCCTGTAAGCACCATTACATGGAAGGCCTATGCGAGGTTTTGGGGACAACGTCTGCTTCATGCTTACTTTTCATTATCACTTTAAGAAAAATAATATAATTTCTATAATTTTTTAGCTTTATTTTCCTAAAGAATGCAAAGACTCCAAGAGTGTAGTATTGAAGGTGATTCTTCCACCAACCCAAGACATTTGTGTTTTAATGACCTGTTAGTGACCTGTTTGCTCAGAAGACTGTGCTACTTATAGAACTATGTGGTACAGTACCTGAAATTAAACTCTTACAATATGAAATTATTTTTATTACATTAACGTGAAATATCGTGTCATTTGTAAAGGTTAGCCTCCAGAGCTATGTTCTTAATTAGACAATACATTATGTGTTGCACAAAGAAAGCATGTCAACAACAATTTGGCTAAAGAGTGCAGAAAGATGTAAGTGTTGCCAGAACACCACAGGACTGTAACAAAACTGATCCTATTTCTTTCTGTGTGTTTTTAAAAGGAAAACAAGATTACTAATACAATTAGTACCAGCAAAAAGATAACCTCCAATTCTAAAAACACCAACAGGAAAATGGGCAAAAAAAGGAAATGAAATTCTACCAATGACATTGTGTAAATCAAGCAAAATTTACTTCAGCATATTGTAAATGTAAAAATCTTGATTTATATTGTCATTGATTTCTATGCTACAGTTTATTACACAATGACCATTCCCAAGGAGAATGTGTATCCTCAGCCAAATCTGTCCAAAGCAGACATTCCACTATTATTCTCCAACAGCTAATAAAGGCTGAAATGTAAATCTGTTTCAATTCATGTTTGAATAAACATAGATATAACATATGCTGTCAACCTCTTTTCTATACTGTTCAACACTATTATATTGGCAGTCTTGATGTATACCCACAACATTTTTCATGATGCTTCTACCACATACTCAATTCAAAGTGCTGTATCCGCTAAAACTATTTTCCACCAGTTTATTGTGGTGCAGAGCCAAATAAGAATTAGCTCCATTACAAATTGTCAGTCATGACTGACCTCCAAAGGAAGGACAGCAAAACATTCGTTACATGATTTCAGCAACAACAACAAAGGCAGACAAAGGCTTCGTACCTCTCCGTTTACCTCCCTGGGTTATTCCCCTTTCCATGAACCATTTTGATACTGAGGTGACTGAAAAAACATCATTCAGTTGACAGCTATATAATCACATTCAAACTCCAATATCCTCCTAGGCTGTGCATTTCATTTCAGAATTCAATATTTATTTTTTTGCCAAAGAGATGCTAAAGTGCAGTAATACTTGATCTATGAAGCATTTTTAGAAGTGTCTTCAAAAGATCATCCTTTGCGCCCCCTCATAAAGTTTCTATGATTCAAAATGTCACTGTGTTTTTTAAATATCACATATTAATGTAGCGATGATACAAAAATATTATTTTGCTTTCACAAAAGCCGTTTTTATAAGGCTTAATATTTAAGGGGTTACATACAAGAACACATTATGAGGCATCTATTGAGGAACTTCATAGAAGCTGTCACTTTTCCTAACAACGATGTCAGAAGTGAAGAACCAAAAGGATTATTCCAGAGGCTGAATTACTAGATCCAACAAAACGTTGACAGATAGGGAAACACATGCTGTCTTGCTGTCTTTTTATCTGAATGCCCTTTATCTGCCTTTTAAATGTTATTGTAGGGGACTTGCATTGTCACAAAGATAGCTCTCTGAGGGTGCTAAAAGAATTAAAAAAAAAAAAAAAAAAAAGAAGTGCTTCTTCAGTCTTTAGCCCTGAACATTATAAACAAAATGCATAGATTTATTGTGGGAAGTAGTCACTGGTTTGTTTATTGGTGGGTCTTACGACCCCAGTAGAGCCGTCTTGTTCATTTGTGATTGTTCATTTGTGATTTTGTTCATTTTGTTCCAGGATAGCTCCTGGAACTCTATGTGCCAGGGAACTTTTCCCTTTCCTTAGTCAAATTTAGGCATTAATAGGTTTCAGCTCACTTGGGGTATTGCAATCTCCTCAACTTCTGCTGCAATATAAACCTGTCTGTACTGTTCAGGGCAATAAAGTCAGTGCAGTTCCAGCTGGTAAGGAGTGCAAGGCCACCTCCAAAGCTGAACGTTGAAACATCCAAAGCGCAGTTTGGGCGTTGTCATCAAGATGCTAAGCAAAGAGCAAGGATGGAAAATCCACTGTTGTGTAAATCTCTGGGTCTTTTCTCCTGGAATTCAGTACAGCATGGCACAGAAATGGCACAGAAGCTTATTTTAATCAGAGGAATAAATGGGGCCATGTAAGTAATAAGGAGACAGCAGGGGCGCTTGTTTGTTTCTTTGTGGGTTTTTTCCCTACTTAGGAGACCAAATCAAAACACTTAAAAGAAATTTGTACTGGATCAGCCCAAGATAACACTTTCCCAAATTTTCAGTTGGCGGAGACAATCCGTTTGGGGTCAAATTAATAGTTTCATCTGTGAGTATGAGATAAGTGGTACTTTGTAGCCCTTAGCTCAGTGACTATATCATGTGAAACGAGAAAGACTCAAGTTCATTTTTCTTCTGTACCTCTTTCAAGGTACAGAAGAAGGCTTTGAGCCAGGTCTCCCACACTTGGGTATACAGCCTTTCTCTCACATTTGAGTTCCTCTGGACCTCCGAGATATCTTGAACATGCTTAAGCAAAAGTGAAGATTTGGCTGCAACTGTGGCTCAATTCAATCCGATTTCATGGAAAACCTCTGTTTTGTAAAAAAAAAAAAAAAAAAAATATTAAAAAATCTATATTTTCCTGGAGGACAAAACCTAGAAATCTGAAGAATGGGAAAATATAGGCAGATTCCTTTCTGCTACACACAGGTATGTACTTTATAGCTGGGACTGGTCAGTTACAGGAACATACAGCTGAAAGAAGAAGTGAGAAACAGCTGACTCTTACCTCCTTAGAGATGAACTGCACAAGGCTGTCAATTAAACTTTAGCCTTTAGTTTTACAACATATAACATGCCTGCTCCTGAAATCCAGTTTTCATTCAAACTGTGCAGCTTATGAAGAAAACTAAACAACTAGAAGAAACATCTTTTCACTAAAAAGTGCAGGAAAAGGAAAACTTTGTGGCCAAAGAGGATCTGGGCAATTTGTGAAAGATACGACTAGCTTTTGTGCAAATTTAGCATCCCACTGAACGTGACAGAAAATAATCCCAAAGTTGGCAGCAGTAAGCTAATCAATTAAATCACTGGGTTGCTGAATATCCCACTAACATTCTTTTAATGCTTTGGAAGTCAGATGACAAAGAAGTGCCTTAAGGAGGTTTTAGTGCATGTTGCAACCTAATGCAATCTTTCCTGTTTTCCACAAAGACTGACAGCAAACACAATACCATGATAACGGATTTTTTCTGAAGGAAGCAGAAAGAAAATGAGGCCAACTAATGCAGATTCTCTAGATTTCTTTGTGCAAACAAAATACAGAGTGACAGAGCTGCAGGCTACTAGGTCTATTTGCAAGGTTTGCTGCAGATACGTTATGCCTAATGTAATTACTTCAGAAAGGACTAAGGTAATGGTGAGCATCAATCTCTTATTAGAAGGTAGACTTGGAGTTTAGAAGCCCAACAGTATGAAGACCTGGTGTTTCGGGGTCATGATGTAAAGTGTAAAGGGACACAACAGTGATTAGGACAATCACGCTAAGGATACTGAGTGATACTGTGCACTGTTGTAATGTGTGACTAACATTTAGAGCTTGTTAGCAATTCAGCACTGTAATTATAATAAGGTCTTAAAACTTCACTGTCTATCAGCACAACACTCGTCCTCTGTTGTCCCAAATATCAGATGAACACTTGACCTGAAAATGCAGAGGGACACAGTTGATACTTTACTGGATTTCAAGATCTTACTCCTCAGAAGGCTCTTTTGAGAAGTCACTGCAGAGACATGGTTTCCTATTTACACCTCCTCTGCCTGGGACCAGTGCCAATCTCTTAGGCTGGCAATAACAGATGCTAAGTGACACAAAGTGACGTCTGACTTCTTGTCGTGTTTCATAGACAGTTAGCTTGGCTGTTTGCCCCAGCACTGGTTGACCTGCCACTTTATGGACTACTTGTTCTCCTCACTCACCATATTTTTTCCTTACACCCCATTTTGTAGCTTAATATACTTTCAAAAGTATTTTGACTACCTCTTCACAAGGCTACAGAGGGAGTGAGCTTTTACTGAATGAGAGGTGTAGGATCCAGAGAGCCATCTGAGTCACTGCACCAAGCTGCATGTGGTCTTTCTCTGCACCACAAGGTAAATGGCCATTGTAGTTGGGGTCTGACAAACTCGAGGCTGAGATCCCAGGTTCACGCAGGGTTCAAAAAGCAGCTCCTCAGTTACTGCCATTAGTACAAGACAGTATAACTACATCTAGCTATAGACAGAAATACATATACATACATCTACATCGATCCCAGTGAAAATTAGAATGTTACTGTACAAGGTGTAATAGGAAGATAAAATTACCATTTTTAAGAACTTCCAAACTAACTGTAGTACAAGGTATCACACAACACATGATGGAAGGCAGATGGTGCGTGAGCAACAACAAACCACTTCCTTCAGAAACTCTGCCTGTTCTGTCACAAGAACATGTCCAGACTTACCCATTCTTCTCCCCTCCTCTCCCTCACATATGAAGAATCACTTCTGGTCTGTGGTCTCCTAAAAGCAGTCCTGAATTTCTAGTCTAATAATGGATCACTCTCAGCTATCATACTTTCTCACAGACTTCTATGTATTTTTATCAGACTGAGACATAAATATTTAAATATAGCTTTACAGATTGTTCATCATGGCCTTACTGGGCCAGTTAACTGGGTGGATGCTTTGCCAGCAGAGGCTGATACAGTATTTGAAAGACAGAAGAGTTCGTAACAAAGAGAACTGAAACACGAAAGAGACTTTATCTTGTGTCAAGGCAAGGTATTCAACATCAGTGAAAAGAGTAGTAAGAGATTATGGGAAAACAGTCAGTGGAGTAGACAGCTGGGGAAAGCTGAAACAGGTTATTAGTGAAAAAACATTATCAGAGCATCTTCTTGGGGTTCTCAGAAGGCCATTTACCTTCTGGTGTGCAGAAAGATCACACACAGCTGGGTGCTGTGACTCAGAGGGCTCTCTGTATCCTACTCCTCTCATTCAGTAAAACTCTATGACTTAGCCTTGAAAACCAGAGCATCTTATATTACCAAAATACCAGTAAGAAGAAACTTGTATTTTCCATTTAAAGAAAAGGAAAAAAGCAAATTCCACAGACATTGTTCCATTTTTATGAAAAGACGACTATATCAAATGTCTCCACAAAAAATGTACCAAGAGGGAAAATATTTTTTGGACTGAAAATTATTGGAAGGATTTAATGTCCCCAACTTTTTGTCAAGCTCTCTTCACACAGTTCTTCTTATGGCACTCCAACAAAGCCAGTCAATAGAGGCAATTTCAATGTTCAGAAGAAAGGATACTTTGTAGTCTGGTTCCCTTTGTTTGGCTGGTCTTTAAGAGCAAGAAGTAAGTCTTGCATCAAAAGTCTGAAGTGGATACATGAAGGAGGAAAGAGTAGGACATCCTGTATGTTACTAGAGGAACTAAGAGAGAACATACCATGTGGAAGCCATGGCTTCACAGAAAGTACAAAGAATTAGAAAACCAGACACTTCCAGCAGAAAAAAAGGGGTGGGAATAATGAAATAAAATATAGGAAAAAAGAAGGTAGATTAGTTCTGGGCCTTGACACTGGTAATTAAACATGATTCATCAGGAAATAGGGAAACTGATGGAGGAATAAACTTATATGTGTAAGGCCATGTCAGTAAGCAAGCAAGAGATGCATCTTCTCTGAATATGTAGTATGAGCAAAGTTAGACAAGCGGATATAGCAGTACTTGTGGGATGAATTTGACGTAAGTGTAAAAGAAGTTCTGCTGTGGTTTCACAGTTTCATGGTTTTCAGCTACCCAAAGCCACCCAGAAGCAGCCCACCTAGATGAACTGTGCCTAGATTTGGAACGGATCTCCACATCATTTCAGTGTAAAATGTGTTGTTTAAGCTGGGATCAGCTCCAAATTACAATGGCACTAAATGTACATGTCTGTATATTTGCATAAATATATAAAAATACGTAAGCAGTCAGCATGCATGTCCTAGTTTCAGCTAGGATAGAGTTAATTTTCTTCATAGTAGCTAGTAAGAGGCTATGTTTTGGATTTGTGCTGAGAAGAATGTTGATAACACACTGTTGTTTTGAGTTGTTGCCAGGACAGTCAAGGACCTTTCAACATCCCATGTTTTGCTAGTGCACAGGTGCACAAGAAGCTAGGATGGAGCATAGCCAGAGCAGTGTACCCACAATTACTGGTTTAGGATTCAAGCTTAGGTTTAGGATTGAAGCTCAAATTGGACAATGGTATATTCCATACCATGCAACATCATGCCCAGTATACAGATGAGGGTGGTGAGAAGTTTGTTCTCTTGCTTTTTTTAGTCACCTCTCTCTCTTCCAAGATTTTGGTTTCAGGACTCTCTCTGCTCTGGGATTTTTAGCCAGGAAGGGGCTGGGCCTTGGTCTGCAGGTGGTGAGCAGTTGCACTGTGTATCACTCATTTCCATATTTGTGCTGTTATAATTATTATTATAAATTTTCTTGTAGTCCAATTATTAAATTGTTCTTATCACAACCCATGAGGCTTCTTTCCCTTTACCCCCTCAATTCTCACCCCTTTCCCCCAGGGACAAGGGAAGGTGAGAGAGCAGCTGTGTGGTGTTTTAATCACTGGATGGGTTAAAATCGTGACAGTGCAGTTGATGCACACACTGTCATCAATAGAAATTTTGTCACTACAGCCATTTGGGCTTAGGGAGATACTCAGCTCACCCTGAAGTAAACGTCAAGGCTATGTTCTACTGGTAGATTAAATGCATCTGGTTGTGTTCTCTGGCAGTGAGAAAAGTGATGTGGAAATGGCCCCTATCAGTACCAATTTCCAAAACAGGATGACCACATCCAGTCTGACTATTGGAAGTGGTCCCTGACCTATATTAACTCTAATCATCCAGAGATTGTTTAGAAAAGTGCTAGATAGCTTAATAGGCTACCAATAGGCTAGATTTCCACTGTCAATTCTGAAGCTTGAATACCTAGTTCACATGTGGATATCTACTTATAGGTACATACATTAGTGAGCTTTACTCTTCCACTGAATCCACTCTCAAAGCACTAGCACCTGAAGCCCTTCTTTGTGCTCTTCAGTGTACTTGAAGGTAGATGGTTCAAACACTGGAGACAAAATAGATGTAACGGTATGGCAGAGCTACAGCTCTGAGGCGTTCAGCCTTACACAAAATGCCACAGGGGAAAGGCAAAGAGAAGCTCTGCAAGGATGCCTGTGACTCTTATGTCCTTATTGACATTAGCTGAGAGAAACTCTAATTAAATCAACACAGTTCAATAACACTCATGTAAACCAAACAAAACTGAAGAGATGTACTGAATTTTAGGCTACTGTACAGTCCTGTGGCCTTTCTATGCAACAGAAATATAGACAGATTTTCACATTTATATAAGGTGTACAGTAGTAGCAAGGTGTGAAAGGAAAAATCTTGATATATTGAGCAAGTTTATTACCTTTATATTTTTTAAACACTTCACAGGATACAAGCAAAAAAAGGTATCTGAGGAGCTTGGTCCAATCTCAATGCAACACACTTGTGTGCCTGAGAGAGACTTTGGACAAACTATATCAGGTTACAAAGGATGATGCTGTAGCACCTCCATGAGGTGACACTGTAGACCTAGTCTGAGCTGTAACCTTTACAATAAGTCCTTCTGCTTTTCTCTCAAGTTCAGTCCTAACTAGGTATATATATGTATGTATGTATGTTTAGATTTTTTAACAAGCATGTTAGACAGTAAGAAAAGTGGTTGTTGTGGTGTTTTGCTGCTAGCCATGGCCAAAACCATAACATTAATAAACATTAATTAAGTGGTTATCCAAAGACCCTTTTTACTTTCCATGTTCTGCTTTGGCCGTGGTGGTGCTCACATTTAGTATTGGAAAGACTTGGAATAAACACAAATAAACATTTGGAGAACTTGTTCATTTCACTACTAACTCTCTAATATGTTCAATAGGTGTATAGTTTCTGAGCTCCAAAATAAAACCATACAAATAGAAAACTCTAAAGCATTACAAAAGCTTATGTAATTCCGTATGCAATTCCATATGTTAACAAAGCAATTTTCAGATGAGTTGGTCTTATGTCATTTAGAGAGATAGCTAAACAGACATATGGTTAAACACTAAGGCACTTATAGAACAGTCAAAATGCTTCTAAGAGCTCTGAATTGTCCTCACTTCCCCCAGCAAACAATGTGCAGTGAACACACTCACACACAAAAAGACAGGAACTTAACTGGGCAACGTGATGGAAAGCCTTCAGTTATATAAACCCTACTCCCAGAAAATAAATCCCTCCTCTTCCTCTCCTAGGCAAACCAGCACTACAATTTCCCCAGGTTCAGTAAAATTACTTCTTAAAATGTATTCATTATTCATGGTCACAAAACATCATTTTTTGACACAATACCTGCAGAATTCTTGGCTTCCTAGCATTTCTGCTGTGCATTGGCAACACTTCAGTTGTCAGATGGTCTAGTCCTTTGCACAAAATGTAACCTTATAATAGTTCTACATTAGGCACCCATTCACCCTACATTTCCACCTCGATCATGAAGAAAATGGACTTCAAGTGACTAAAATTAGATTGAATTCAGTTTCCTCCCCTCTGCAGAGCCACAACAGCGTTGATTTACTTTAAAAAATAACCCCCGTTGCTGGCTTTCATACTAAATCACAATGTGCACTAGTCATGTAACTGTATTACAGGAAGCATTAACACTAGCAATTGCCTTTTCAAGTTGAGCAACCAGCAACATTGCTAAAGGCTGGAACAAAAGGGGCCAGCCAGGGCAAAACAGCAAATGTTGCCGCTTGCCCTATATGATAAAAACAGAAAAGCAGCAACAAGCAGTAAGTGCTAGTTTGAAACAAAGAGGGAGCAATGTATGTGCGTTCAAACCAAAACAGACTCCCTTGGCAATGACATTAACATTACAATCTATCTACTAAGATGAAATTCAAGAGGGAATGAATTCAAGTGCAGAGACATGGAAGGAGCAGGGCTGTGCTTGGATTACGGCAACCACCCTGCTGTGGGACAGCTGCCCTTTGGAGGAAGACATTTTCAAAATTTCTTATTGTGGGATTAGTCCAGTGAGATGTCTGATTCTCAGCTCTTCAGCTTTGAAACATATGCCTTCCCAAAGGTTTTTTCTGAATGGGTGTCAATAAAAACAAACAAAAAACACTGTCCTTCAACACATCCAGAGATAGCTGAAGATCCCAAGCAACAAACAGGTTTCATGTCATGATTAGCTCATGCTGTTATGCCCCCCCTTCAAGCACATATGGTTCTCAGCCAGAACAGAAGGCTTCAGAGCAGGAGCTCCATCCTAGAAATGAAGTAGCAAAGCTTCAGACAAGGTCACTTAATGAGAACTTAATGTAGATTTAATAGATTTTTTTAATGTGGCTGTCAACTGAAAATCTGCCTCATTTAGCTTTTAATGCAGGCACAGAGCCAGTCAGCCAAAATCAGGGTAGCCCCAGAATATTTTGCAGGATTCTTCCATTGAAATTTGAGGACTGTGGGTTTTCAAAAGTGTGCAAAGATCTACTAAAATAGCAGGTCTTAGGTAACAGCATCATTTAATGAAAATATAAGAGGCCATGCATATTCTGAGTTCCTTGCACTAACACAAAGGTTTCACCTTCACAGGAGGTGAAATAATGTTTGCTATGGAAAAAAATAGAGCAGGTACCTTCACTATGGAGTTGGCCCTGCTGGCTTAGGTTAGTTTGGGGCATAGATGTATCCAGCTTGCTTGGCATCTCATCCTCCTGATCAGTACCATTCGGTATTGGGACTCTGTGTAGAGTTGGCATGTCCCCAGTGAAGCAAGGCTGTCAGTAACTTATTTTGCTCTGATAGGGACACTTACATACAACTGAATCTAGTTCACTGACTATGCTAGCCATCTAAGCTCGAATTAGGTCTTGTTCATGTGGGATGCAATAAGTCCAAAGCACAGCTCTTTGAGCCTAGTTCTCTCATAGTATGTTTTAACTGTTAAAACTTTAATGGTAGACTAATAAAATTACTATCTTTTATTTTCCTTATTATTCTTTCCTGTGTACTAGCTTTTACTGCATTTGGTGCATTCATGAGGGCAGATCTCTAAAGGTACTAACAGTACGAGCAACTCGTATGTGATTATGAAACACTTTGTGTGCCAACATGCCTTAGTGTACTACGCTCTATTTTCTTTCCTTGTTTGTAAAGGCTATTCTGTTTTAATCTAGCAACTTCTGTACAGAGTAATTTACAGAATTAGGCAAATAGCTGCTGATTGTTATTAGTCCCATTGTTTCAGTTTAGTCTTTATTAGTTCCCTCTAACAAGTGGGTGAGCCATTATGAATGGCTGTTCTTCCCTCCAGGAGGGAGAAGGATGACCCCAGTGCTATTCTCCATAATCAGGCGGGGCTAATGGTTCCCCAAGGTGGGGCAGAACAGTGGCGAACATGAGCAGACTGCACTGACCACTCCACAAAGTACAGCTCTACTGACAGTATGCTGCTCCACTGGCATGAGGGGTGAGCATGCCACAGGGGGGCATCGGTATATGGTTCCCTTGACATATCTTCCATTGCAGAAGGGATCACTGCCGTCACTTTTCTGAGAATAGGAAAGATAGTTAACGAGGAGGGTCCCAGACCATATGTCCCAGAAGGAGCACATATGGCTTACACTAACAAAATATTAGTTCTTATTCTTTGCAAGAAACAGGTTTGTCTTCAAACAGCTACGTAAGCACAATGGTGGATTCACAGGAGAAATAGAAATGAGTTAAACCCTTGCATCAGCTTTTTAAAATTTCCCTGCCTCTGTTGAATTGTTCCCTAAAGTACAACTTCTTGTGCTCTATGCAGAACAAGTTTAAAATCCATCCAGAAAAAGCAGTGCAAATACCAACCAAGACAAGAGGATTAAAGGCACGTGAGGCAAAGGTAAGTTCTTTACCTACAGAGAGGCTATTTTCTGCACTGGTTCATCAGATTGCTTGTTGATCCTGGTGAGGCTATATGAGGCTATATGAATGCAAGTTCTACTAAAGTGAAGATCTTCAAGATGTGTGGTCATTATTTAGATTTAGATTTAGATGATCAGCCAGGCAGTGGAATATGAGCTTTGGATACCCCACATTACAGTCTATGACTATTTATCTAAAGGCACACTTATTCACAAAACAACTCCAGAACTCAGGAAAAAAGCCACTTACCACAACAATCACATTCGTTGCAGGAATAGGAAGATTTTCCACTTCCAAATCTTGACCAGTCATAGCCAACAGGTTGAGAGATGGGTCATAGGCAGGTCTGGGGAAGGCTGATTTAACAATTATTGCCGGGTGCAGCTTGCTTATTTTGGTGTGGGAAGAAGAATGGAATTTTTGTTTGGAATTCTTATAACTGTCTGTATCCAAACTTTTCTCCACACTCTGCACATGGTGATAAATAAATACAGGTTTCCCACTCTTTCTCTGATGAATTGCCAAAAAGTGGTCATTGTCTCCAGAAAAGCAGCCTGCAGAAAGAGAAGAATAAGTTTAGAATGTCTCTCTTGGATATTCTGTAGACGGCGCTGGAAATCTGATGAGATCTTTGGGTTGTGCAAGATGTGGAAAGAATATTTGTGGAATACAAGAATTCCCTTAAAATCCCACAATGCAATTTCTATAACAATAGCTTTAACAACACTAGAGAGAGTCTACTAAGTATCAGAAGGGTATCACATTCTTAAACTCATTTTTACAGGGCCTTTTAAAATGTTATTTATACTTCCAGCCAGGAAGTTTCAAAAATTACATGCAAGAGCAGAAGACATTCTGAGCCAAGTCCAACTTTTGTATCAGAATCAATTCCAATAGGAAAATGTATGCAGTCCACTGTCTGATCTATTTAATCAACCAGTAATACCAAAGATGAGTATTGCTGTGATCATCTTTTATGTATGGGGACTTGAGGAGAAAAGGCCCAGAACCTGATCCAAAATTCAGACTTAAACATGTAAGAAAGAGAAGAAAGGTAAAGTTCAGATGCCCGAGTCCATAATCAAAATTCTTCATTCACTGTTCAGCTGCCCTTAACTGCTTAGATCAGGAGGCCTTATAGTCCCTTGTGCCAACTCCTGTTATGACCCAGCGTGCAGCCAAGCATTGCCTGGCCAGGCAACAGAGCACGTGGCTCTCTGCAGAGGAGATACAGGTGTGTGGTTTTTGTTTGATAATCAAAATACTTCCTAATTATGCCTTTATAAAACAAACCAGAATGAAAGGTTTGTTTTGGTTTTTTTTTAATGGATGAAACCTAGCAAATCTTCAGTTCCTTTGAGAAGAACAGAACAGCTACAACAGCCCAGTTGAGCTCCCAGTCTGGAAGTCAGGCTGTCCCTCTGAGCAGAAAAATAGGCAAGGATCAGCTCCTTCATAGATAAAAAGTAACTGAAGCTGCATTAGTCACCTCCTGGAAGAGCGCTCTAAGAAACCCACTATGGTACAAAAGGGACTTTATGTTCTAAGAGAAGTGAACCCGGAGAGCTTGCTCTGATCAGCCTGGAATTTCCTCTTCAGAAGCTGCCAGAGTTACTGGCAATGTTTTATTTGTGCACTGATTTTTAGTTTTTAAAAAAAAAAATCAATGTTATTTTAATTCTCATAATGAGCTGTGAAGAACAGTTCAGAACCAACAAATGTGTTTCAATTCAGGTTGAATAAGAAATCATTTTGTTCTATTCAGACTGATTTTTGCCTCTGATTTTTTTGCTCCTATAAGCAAATCAAAATAATCAGTCATTTGCACAGCTCTACCCAGTGCCCTTAGGAGATTTTAGTGTAGGTAATTACATTCTGTTGACCTAATTTCCTCATGAAATTTCAGTTAGGGAAATCAAGGACAATACCTTATTTGTGCTATCGTATTGCTATGCATCATTGCGAAATGCATTCTCTGCCAAAAGCAGGTCCATGTCTGTAGGCAGTGAAGCGATTCGTAACATACATGAGCAGAAAATCAATAGGAAGAAGACAGAACATAAAATCCTGATTTTGCAGAACACTTAGAGATCCTCCTGGTATAAACTACAATGCTAAAGCTAAGGCTACTCCTTTAAATGGTGAAAACAAACACCGAGAGCTTCCTAGATGACCACTGCGGTCACATGTGTACAGCTGTTGTCAAGTTTTGATTGGGAAGATGACAAACAGGGAATAAAAATAAAAATAAAAACAGAAACTGCAGAGTATAGTCTTAAAGACAGCTGAATTCCAAAGCTTGTTAAGCTTGCTCAGATCTCATTAATCTTTGGTGGGGCTGTTTTCATTCATAAAATCCTGAGGGCTGGTCTTACCTAGCAGTTCAGAGAGTCATGTGAATGGCAAAATAAAAACAATGAAACATCAGCATTTCTCATAGTCACCTACTTCTCACAGTCAGCTCTTTGCTGGATTTATTTTCATATCGCCTTCATAGACAGACAGTATTCCAAAACTGATCATAGATAATATACAGGAATGTAACTACAGACACATTTGGTGTCTGTAGTTCCTCTTTACTTTCTTCATTCCTACTCCTTAGTCTCTGAGTGAATCAAAACCATTGTGATTCTCCTGGAATTATTTATATTGAATTTCCTACCCACTTTAATATTCCAAATTACCCCTTTATTTCATCAGAAAAAATAATATAATTAAGCACTAGCCCAAATTCTTCACTGAATAGTATTAAGGTAAATCCCAAGTATGACTTCAGAGTTGTTCCTGACTGAATCCAGAGTAACAGAGAAAAACCTGAACAGTTGTCTTATGTTTGATAAAACAATAGATAAAGGAATCCCCTGAAAAGCTCGCCTGCTCATGAATCTCCGTATTAACTGCAGCATCACCATTTCTGATTAAATTCCAGCAGGCTCGCTTCCATTAGAATGCTAAAAATCATGTTAGTAACAAAGGTCCCTGCAGCAGATTCAATACATGGTCCATTGCAGCAGATTTTCAAGATGGACAACAAAATATACTTTGGTAACAGCCCAACCTGTAGAAATGAGAAATTAACAAGCCTAATTACACAACACACTTTCTGCACTCACACAAATCTATTTTTACCAGTTGACAGCACAGAAGTTCAAATATGTTCCAAGAAAATTACTAGGCTGCATTTGGTTTTCTGAGAAGTCTGTGTAGCCCCAGTAGCTTATGTAGGTTACATGCATTTACAATGTCCCATGTGAAAATCTTCATTGATCTTAGCAGACTGTGGATAAGGCCCTATCCATGATCAGACTTTGGCTTCCACACTGCTATGGATGCCTCAGGTGATCCTAGCAAGTGGGTCGACAGGGGAACCTAAAGCTTCCTCTTAATCTGATGAAGGGGGAAAATATTCCTTCTTGACCTCCCAGACTTCAGCTCTGAACACAGGCAGCATGCACCAATGAGACACTCAGAGAAGTCACTCATTAGAAATACCAGCACTTCTGCTACACCCCACCTTTAAATATTGCCAGTCTTCAACCCTTGAGAGAGAGAAGACTGGGATTCCCATATCAAGTTCTGTACCTATACAGAAAAAGCAAATACTCCTTTGTGGACCCTGGGGAACCATCAGAAACTATGAAGAACTAAGTACCACAGTTTGACAGCAAAAAGTTATTTTGATGCCTTTTAAGCTTCAGATATTCCAACATACATGGAAATTCAGAAAATGGGGCTTAGGACAAGGTTAAAAAAATAGAATTCCTAAACGTATCTCTTCCACAAGCTTGGCAAACTTGATCCTAAAGTGAATTTTGATACTCTGCTCACGCTACCCTGTTTGAACTCTACCTCAGAATGTAGAGTTATTCATGACTGACTTGTAATATTCACCCAGTGCTGATACCACACTTTAACTAATATAATTTTATTTCTTCTCCTAAAATTCCCTCATCTCAAATGTATTTAGAAATAATTAGTTTATTCTGCCTTGGCATTGAGGAGAACAGACTAGATTGTGATTCCATGCTATTTATTCTAATAAAAAATACACTGAGTCTTCACCTATTTCTCAGCTAAGTATAGCTATTTTTATGTCAATGGAAAATGTTATTTCATTATTTGTTCCAAAATGAACAGTAATCAATAATTACTTTCAAACTCACATCAAAACTTCTCTTAGCAGCAGGTTTGTGTCTACCTTTGCTCCTGGAATACAGCCTACCCGTCCTTCATCTAGATCATCTCACATAATAACCATTCCTATTTCCTTTAGTAACAGATGCCACACTGTGACTTCATACTGGTATGATTTGTTGATTCTGTCTTCCAGTTCTTCTGTCTGTATGTTGTAGTAATTGGCCACCACTCTTTTTCTTAGGCCTCTGTGCCTGATGAATATTGCTACATCTTCCTCTGTTCTTTACCTACTGGTTGACTTTTCCTTCTTCCTTGCAACTCCTCACATGCTGCTGCTTTTCCTTAGACTTTTTTTTTTTTTTTGACAAGAAAGCCTCTCTTGATGTTGCTTCCATGTTCCTCCACTGTAACCCCCCTCTTGAATCACCTTCACTGATTGTACTAATTTCAGTATTTCCACCATTGCCACCAGTCTTTGTCTTCATCATCCTTTCTGAAAGGAAAATTGGAAAAATCCCTATCAAATTCTCTGTTCTGCTGGTTACAGCTGTTTCGCTTGCTGGTTCCAACTGTGTGTCCACTTGATTTTCTTAGTTGTCTACAGAAACATACAAGATAAAACAATTTCTGTCCTACACTAAAAAAGGGAAAAAAAAAATCCAGTCTACAGAAGAATGATGGAGAGTGGGTTAGTAGAAGTCCATGTGAAGTACCCACCTGCTCACAGTATATGGGAAGCACAAAAGTTTCTCATGATAGTAGATGGGTATATCAGAACAGTGCTAGATAGCACATGCTACTGAGCCTGTCTTGCACTACAAATGTGTATTATATATGCAGAAATGAAAACTTATAATAAATAGTAAATCTGATGTGAAAGATGTTGTGGGCACTTTTGACTATCCCAGTTGGCCTCTGCTGAACAGAGAAATCCCAAGATTTGTCCACACTGTCTTGACTCCCTAAATAGTCTCAGACAGTCGACATTTTATTTTAAAGCAACCTGCCAGAAAATTGTTAGACTCCCAGCTCCCAAATACCTTTACTTTCTCCAAAACAGACAGATAAAACCTTTAAGATAGCCAAGATCCATTAATAAGCCTGTAACACAATAGCACAGTTTTCTCATTAAAAAAAAATAACACAGCTTTACAGCTTTTTTATCTCCCATCCTCTAGGGCCAGAAACCAGAACTCTACTCAACTGGAAAAGGAGAGTCCCAGTGGGACAAAAAATCCTTTATAAATCTGATAGAGCCAAGATAATGGTGTCTAAAGTCTTGATGTGTGTCTGGAAAAACAATTTGAGGTCACTGTCTTAAGTCTTATTATTTGTTTTAATCTGAACAAAATGGATTCAAAATAAGGTATGTCCCTGAACATTCCCATTTTCTGTAATGAGAGGTATACTGTATATTTACTACTTGTAAGTAGTACAGTCACCCCAAATCCATCAACAGAACTGCTGTGCTATGACTGTTCAGTAAGTAAAATGCACAAGTGAATATAGATACATAGTGCATATGTTTTAAAACTCACACTTAATACTATAACTGGCACTATAATAATACTGAAATCTCTATAGCTACAGATATCTCGGTATATTACACAGCTTGAGATTTTCATGCTAATAAGCTAGAAACTGAAGGAAAAAAGGCAGAAAATGCAGAGTCATTTCATAAGGGAAAAACATGCTGAAACTTGCTTGATTGGTTTCAAAGTTAAATGTAACTCAAATGCAATACTTAATGCTGTTGCCAAATAATTTCTCACTTTTGGTAAAAAGACTTACTAAACTTTGGTAATTAAATTTTGTACATGCTTTTTTTCTTGCTATTTAGCTCACCATTCTGAAAGATGTTCTTTGTCCATCCAGCCTTTCTTCACACCCTGTAAACTAGCCTCAGACTGTGCAGGCTCGGTCTTTATCACCTCGTACACAATGGTTCTTCTCTTTTTGAACATCCACCCAGAGTCACTGTGAGAGGCAGGTCAATGTACTTATGCAGACCATTGGTCAATCCTCTCCAATAATGGCAATGTTCCTACAGTTAGGAGATTTATTGCCTGCCTTTTTTTAGTCCATTAAGACAGATACGGTCTCACATCCTGCAGGGCAGAGTTCGCAGTTCTCTCTTACCTATATAGAAGCCAAGTAGATATTGTCCCAGAGGAAGAGGAAAAAAATCATAGAATCATTAAGGCTGGAAAAGACCTCAAGGATCATCTAGTCCAACTGTCAACCCACACCACCGAACTCACTAAGCCATGTCCCTAAGCACCACATCTACACGTTTCTTGAACACCTCCAGGGATGGTGACTCCACCACTTCCCTGGGCCTGATCACTCTTTCAGTGAAGAAATTTTTTCTAATATCTAGCCTAAATCTTCCCTGGCGCAACTTGAGGCCATTTCCTCTTGTCCTATCACTTGTTACTTTAGAGAAGAGGCCAGCACCCTCCTCACTACAACCTCCTTTTAGGTAGTTGTAGAGAGTGCTAAGGTCTCCTCTCAGCCTCCTCTTCTCTAGACTCCAGCTCTCTCAACCCCAGCTCCCTCAGCTGCTCCTCGT
>NW_010105135.1:103003-137549 GCF_000699245.1 Pterocles gutturalis | reverse complement strand
GTCATTCTATGATTCTATGATTCTATGCTGGTGGCTGAAAATATACTTCACCACTTTTTCCCTAATCATATGAAAAAAAGTTGCTTCAAAGACAGGACATTCCTCTGATTTATAGGTTCTAGATGCCTGGGGAGTCCTTTAATATCAAGGTCGTCGTACCTCAGTGGCCTATGGCTCTGCCTGTCAAAAGAAAGGGGATATTAGGACATCCTGAGGACTGCTGAATCTGTTCCCTGAGTAGGCTTTGTTACAGCATTTGGAAAAATGCCTCATAAAATGTCAGAGGCACAACAAAAGGATTAATCTGAAAATTGATGGTTTCCTGGCCCCAAGAGTGGTGCTTGCCCTCCCAAGATGGGAAAACAAACCAAATTAACGTTATTCTTCTGGAGTAATTTATTAAAGAATAGCAAAGCTTAGGTACGTAGGGAAATTAATTTTCAAGTGAGAAACTTATCAAGAAGTATTTACCACTGCTGGCTACTGAGTGGTAGTTTTCAGCTCCTAAGAGGTACTGTATTGTAAATAATTGTCTATAAATAAGAGGTTATCAGAGTATAAGTAAGAATTTCCAGTAAAACTTAATAAAGTGACTGAGAACGTTCTTTCTGAAGAATAATTATTTTTTTATTGAATAATGAAAATGATCTTTCTACACAGATAGTGTGCAGGACTCTCTGTCTGCTCATTCTGTTTCTTTGAGACCCATACCCATATATCTGTGGTCTTTTTTAGCAGTTCACATTTTCATCAATATGAAAGACAAAGGAAAACATCCAATCACTGTGTGTCTATAGGAGATGGCTGGTATTTCAGACATGCAAAGCTTTTATCAGCAGTAGAAATTTTGTCTGAGGGGCAGTGCTTGTAGGAATTAAGGGCTCCTCCAGAATGGGTTGCCAGCTTGCAATGTGGAGAACAGTAGTCTGAGTTGTGGGAGAAGGTAACTTGGAGACTGGCATGACTATAAGACTCTCTTGCTTAGCTTAAAGCATTTCTGCACCTGTACCAGGTGAAGAAGTTTTAATCAGAAAAGTCCCTGGAATACTTACAATTCCTAAATTATCTAATATTGGCTTCACTCTGGTAGCCCCTTGGGAAATTTAATTGCTAGCAGCTTCTTAGAGGTCAATATTATAGATTGCTTTTTACAGAAAGATCAAGAAAAAGATCAAGCTGTACTTCTTATTTGAAGATGGGAGAGAGGAAGGGCAGGTAGGAAAGGGCAGGGAGCTCAATAAGAGAATGTGATCTGCACACTGGGGCACTTAAACAACTTTTCATTGTAACCTGGTATTTGATGATGGTGTTCCAGAAATAAAGCCCAAAGATGAAAACAAAATGGAATAATTAAACAAACACTAGTCACCTCTAGGAGCACTGGCCCTGTTAAATAATTTCCCATGGAGGAAAAAAGTTCTATTGTAAAACTTCGTCATGTTTTGTTATCCAAGATATAATTTGGTTTTGTTTGTTTTCTGCGTCCAACCTGTATTTTGAAGCTCAGTTGTGTGTATATATATATATATATATTTTTACTTAAATTCAATTTAGATCCTGTTAGTTTTTGAGGAAATAAATCTACCAGATAAGTCCTGTGTTTGATATGACAAATATGCCAGGCTCTTCTCTGTGACATCCAGTGATAGTACAAGGGGCAGTGGGTTCAAGCTGTAACACAAGAGGTTCCACTTGAATATGAGAAAAAAACTTCTTCACGGTGAGGGTGACAGAGCACTGGAACAGGCTGCCCAGAGAGGTTGTGGAGTCTCCTTCTCTGGAGACATTCAAAGCCGGCCTGGATGCGTTCCTGTGTGATCTGATCTAGGTGTTCCTGCTCCGGCAGGGGGATTGGACTAGATGATCTTTCGAGGTCCCTTCCAATCTCTAACATTCTGTGATTCTGTGATATATAGATGTACTGAACACTTTTATTGAAAACAATGATGGCAGCAAAAATGAGTTTAAACTTAATATATTTCTTGTTAAAATTATGAGAAATACCTTCTGTAAATCAGAAGTTGACTATGTGTCTTGTTTTCTTGTGTTCCTTCTTTCACCTCTTCTTAGTTTTTCAGTCTAGTTATTGTGTAAGTGCTTTAAGTGACCAATATGAGTTGAATCCACTAGGATATTAGGCAGTATTGGTAAGCAGATAAAGTGAATATGCAGCATAGATAGAATAAGGCCACAGGAGAGCGTTTTTTGGAGATACTTTGTTCATGAGTGTCTTCACTTCCCATTACCTGAGGCTATATTAAAGGCAAACAAAGCAGCAAAATGTAGCTATGAGAGAAAGCAGTTGCTTTGCAGAATCTGTCTTCTGATTAGCAGATTAAGTATTTCAATATATATGATAAAAGTTCCAAAATAATAATCTAGTCACTTAAAAAAAAAAAGATAGCTAAAGCCTAAGTTCTTCAACAGGCAAGCTTTTATTTGAATTTCTATAGAAAATGTCTGCAGAATACTAGATAAAAATTGTGTTTCTAAACTCTTTCTGTCTGAAAGCTAGTGCTTGTAGAATGGCTTGATAGAACATAGAACAGGAGGTGTGTGCTAAATTTTTTTAGCTCTTATAATGAGATAACAGAAGTTGATAAAAATTTACTTCACATTTAGGGGGATAATTTAATATAAAGACGTCTTTTTATCGATCGTTTAAGAAAGCACTGGGAAACACAGCAATAACACTGTAGTGTCATAATTCTAAAAGTATGTTTTATTATCACCTAATAATTTTGATTGTCACTGCAGTTTTGAGATAATTGCAGTGCTAATCCTGGGCCTAAATTGCCGTTTTCTGGCAGCATCTAGGCTTTTACGCCTTATCCTTTTTTCCACAGTCCAACTTGGAGTAATTACTGGAGCAGCTTCTTATTTGAAAAAATGAGGGGGGTAGCAAGAGGCTGGAGATGAATACTGTGTTCTGAGGTCGTTGCCTGGCTGTGACTGTTGTTGCAGAGTCTTTCCCACAGTGCCACATCATGGTAAAGCTGTCAGGTGTTTATAGGGCTGGCGACTCCCAGGGTGGGAAGGGGGAAAGGAGAGGAAGTGGGTTGGAATAGGGGACGTGGCGGTGAAGGAGAGGTGAGTGGTAGGAAAGATTCTCAGCTCTACTTTTCAGTACAGTGCTTGGTGAAACCCTTACCTTTATCAATGCTTTTTGCAGCCCAGTGAGACCTGAAGGGGGGTTAGAACCACATCTCATGCTCCCCCAGAACTTCTCCATAAGATTTCTTAATATCAAGATGCACGATTCAAATTTGTGAGCTATTATGAATAAAGAAATTTAACAAAAAGTAGTATAATCTTTCAGCTTGCACAAAGTTTGATTTGGGAAACTTAAGACCTCAGGGGACTCATTATGAGCAGACATGTAAAAGGTGAGAGGCTTAAAAGACTTGACAGAATATGTAACTGGACAATACCACAGCTCAACAGCACTCTACAATGCACTTTGTGTCTCTAATAAAGCCTGAAAGCCAGAAATGTAATGGGACAGTAAGGAGAAAAGAGTTGATCATTGATATTTTGGGTCCCTCAGAAACAGGATCCTTGTTAGGTAAATCAGAGATCGGCTTAGGAAGGGCCAAACACTGCACTGCAGGGGAGGCTCAGTTCTACCAGAACTGCCTGGGTGAAGGCAGGGAACTCCCTTTTTTTAAGTGCTTTCCTGCATGTTTGGTATGCTTTGCTTTTTCAATTAGCAGTGTGTTGTCTTACCTTCTGAGACTCGATAAAATCCTGTTTAGTTAAAATTAACATTTTTGTATTTGTCGTTTTTTCCAATTATCTTTGAGTAATGCATCTTAAATAATACTTCTCTGAAAGACAAATATTTTACAGGTATCATGATGAATCAAAAAACACTACGATGTTACCCTATAAATTTTGTCACAAGTACCTTACTGGCTTAACTAGATTAGCATTTATTGTGCTGTAATGATTTGTTTTTCTGCTTGTCCAAATAAGCTTTTATTTGTTATGTGTTTATATTTTGACTGACACTGAACACTTACTCTAATATGCCTTTTAATAAAGCAGAGAACAATTAAAAGAAAAGGAACATGACACTCATGAGGGAAGACAAGAAGTTTTCACTAGGCTATCATTTATAATTTTTCTTTTATATTAGGAAAAGATAGAAAAGCTGTATACAGTTCTAGAGTGAAGGCAGTGGAGTGTAGAACCGCATGCCCCTGTCAAATTGATAGAGTAAAGATGTTGAGGGAGATAATGGAAACTTTCTATTCAGTGAGGAGTGCAATAAAGAAAACATTTCTAGTCATTCATCAGCATTGATTGCCTTCGTGTTTTAGGCTTAGATCAGAACTTGCACATAATAAGGAGAAAGTTGAACAAGTATGGAGATCCACTTTGGAAGATGTGGTTAGGTGAAGCTTATCCTTTGGTGCAGAGAAATCACTAAAATATTTAACATGGAAATTAACTGTAGGTGATAACTATAGTGGCTATATGCAAAGGAATAAACTGCAGGCAGTAGCTCTGATGAAAAGTGAAAGTGTGTAGTGGAATAAATGGTAGAGTATAAAACATACGATTCCACATTTCTCATTTGACCTTATTGCAAGGAAACAAAGGCAATAAAAAAGCCAACAACCTTACATTTCAGTTGTAGTAGTTTATACTGTTCTTTCTTTGGGACACATCAGGACTCACTTAAATTTTTCTTCACACCTGGCTGTATCAGTCAGAAGACACTTATGTATTCTACACCTGCTAGTACCTTGCCTCTGCAATCATCGTTGCAACAATTAGTATATTAAATTAATCATTTAGAAATTTTATTATGCAACCTTCTGAAGTTTTAACGTGCTGTAATTTTAAAGTAGTGTCATTATGGTTGCCTGCTGGTAATTTTATGTTCCATTTTCATGATCCTTTCATATTCATTATTTATATTTTAGAGTTGTCCAGAAGACTGGTTTTTGTGAGACTTTTCACAAGAAGGTAGGAACACAGAGACTTAGAGTCACAACAACTGAAAGCAAATGACATACAAGAAAGCAATCAGGACAGCTCCTGTTGTAACATGTACAAGAATTTGCTGCTCCTGCTTCCAAAACTGCATTATAAAATAATAAAAATATTGAACATTTTTCCATCTGCTTCTTTTATTTATAAAATATTAAGTTTCTGTTAATTGACAGTGTTTTTATTAGCCTGGGGTCAGGAATGTTCATTATCATAAAAGCAGTGGTGACTGCTGTAGCTGAGAATAAATTAGAATTTCAGTGAGTCACAGGTTTCAGATATTCATCAGTTTCGGACATTTTTATTGTAGAAGAATGAATGTGTAGGTTGGTGTATAAATAGAACAGAAAGCCACCTCAGTATTATGAAAAGCAAACAAAAAAAAACAACCCTAAAACCAAAGCCACCACTGCCAACACAAACCCCAAACCCCATGTCATTTACCTTTTTTTATGAAGGGGTTGAGGGCAGAAGCAAGATTAGGAGACAAGATTGCGGGCAGTGAGAAGAGAGACACATTTTTACGCTAAAAACTGCATTTAAACTGGGAAGGTTGTAAACAGTAAAAGAAAAAAACCCCACACATGGGAAATTTTCATCAGTGATATTACTCTGAGGGTGAAATATCCATTGAAATAATTCAGATTTACTGATTTATTCTGGACTATTTATTTTTGTGGAAGTAGTTCAGCTGGTTTTTATGGTCTTTCTTTTCCTTTTCTCTCATTTTTCTCTTCTTATAGGTGAAACGATTTAAAAAAAATTGTAGAAGATACCAAAATTTTCTGTAACTCAGTTTGTTAGTGTGTACGCTAGTAGATCTATTTGTATGCTGTTTGTTTCACTCTGACATTGGAAGAAGTAAGCGAGAGAAGTGGTCAGAGGACAGTCAGATGACTGTCTTCTCTGCTTTAGCCACCTGCTTAATGGCAAAAAAAAAGTTATTTGCGTCAATCTGATTTTGAAACTATTGTTGTTCATCTAAAGATGAAATTTTGAGTAGCCATTTACCTAATTTTAGGTACAGTTGGTTTTAGTCCTGGCTTTAAATCAGAAAGATTTGGTCTCTGTCTTATTTGTATACTGGCCTTTTCTGTATAACTGTCAATATTTGTTCTTCAGCTTTACAATGTTGGTTTTCATGTTTTCATGTGCTTTTAGGGTTCTTTCTCTTAATTTTAATTGAAGATTCTACTGTTTGTGATAAGATTCAGGCTTAAGCAAACAAGCAGTATTTACAATATAGCCTGTAAATGCAAATGTCAGAAGGAAAGATTTTTCTATTAAAATCTCTAATTTTTACAGAACTGGTTGTATTATATTATAGTAAAAAAAAATATTTCCCAACATTCCTTTCATTGTCTCAGAACTGAAGACAATATTTAAAGATTTTTCTCTATACTTAGATGGAGCCAGAATTTAAAAAAAAAAAAAAAAAAAAAAAGAGAGAGAGAGCAACAGTTGTTTCTTTCTGTATCTTTAGGGGCTCAAAGAAAATAGAATTATTATAGTGATAGTTAAGATGATACTGAACTGAATGGATAGGCAATGTTCTCAGGAGCTACACTGGAATTTAGTGCAAGGTAATACATGCTTCATGTAACAGTGGCTAACCTAACTGGTTGTAATTCACACTGCTAACTATAAACAACTTACTATTACATTTTGTTTGTATGACTAGAATTTGTGTATGTCCTAACATGTTTAAGTTTTTCAGATCTCTTAAATCATTGCGTGTATAAAAAAAAAAAGAATATTCACTATATTGTTCCATCAATTAATATTTTGTTGTATGCTAGCGTGTCTGGGCATATATGTTTGTGGATATGTGTGGAATTAAAGAAATGAGTAGCTTACATCTAATTAGTTACTGTATCAAACATCTACTTGAGAAGAAATTATTGCAAGTGTAAAACAAGGGCAGAAAAGCAGAAGCCTTGTTAAGTCTTGTAATGAGTCATGGCTATGAGACATTATTTTTTGAATATATGATATGAATGCTAAACAAGTGGTGATAAAGTAATGGTAACTAGTTTATTAACCAGAAATATCCGCTATCTTTGATTTTTTTTGTGGTTTTTTTTTTTTGTTTGTTTGTTTTTTTAGATACCTCCTTACATTTCTGACTCTTTTTTTTTTTTTTTTTTTTTTTTTTTTTTTTTACTTTGTGTAAGATGACCCTTCTACAGTAACGGTTACTTTGAAGGAGATTCATAAGCTTCATCTTTCTATGAGTCTAATTTGTGGAAAAGTTATTAATTTTCCATTAAATATAGTAAGGAATGCCAGATAGTTCATATTTCAGGTGTTTTTATTGAATAGCTTCCCTGAAATGTTTTGTAAAGTTTCCATCAATGTATTCTGTTAGTATCATTGAAGCACTGAGATACGCTGAAGGGTAAAATATAATAGAAAAATAGTGCTGGATGAGATACTCAACCTGACGTTTATCAACTTGAAATACAAAGAATAAACTTACTGGAATTTTTCAGTGTGCAAGCAACAACTGAAGTGACTTGCAATTTTTAATAGCCATTCAAGAATTACTTAGTTGCTAACAGTAAGAAAGAAACATTTACCTCTCTATTCTTACTCCATATGTTCTTTTGTTAAACACTAGCTAAATCTGGAGAATACTAGAATTAAAAGCTCTTATTAAATAAATGAACACAAATGAAATGAAAACAGTACATTAATCCATTTTGTGATATTGTGCTAGTGGATTTGTTAAATAACAATTTCGTCTTACTTTCAATGGCAATCACAAAATTGCAACCTGTAGCATTGTTCAGATAAGTCTTCCATGTAATGAAATGAGTTTCACATTGTGAAGAAGTGAAATGACAAAGGTTATGCAAAATCATAAAAATTCATTACTTACAAGTGTTTAAATGTGAAGAGCTATTCATAACAAATACTGAACCTCCTTTCCAAAAGATTTATTCCTTCCTGATTTCTTGTAAATTACTTAATTACCTAATTGAGGGAGCTGGGGGGAGAAGTAAGACTAACTCCGTTCCTGTAGCAATATTAGCCTTTTTATCATTTTAGTGACTTTTATTGGCATATATAATGTGTTGTGATAGACTCTGAATACAACGTCTATTTTTTATAATGACCAGAACAAGTGCCACAGTATTAAAGTAAACCTAAACTGGGAAACTAAATTAAATACTCTTTGCATAAGTAAAAAGAAAAATAAAAAAAAAAAAAAAAGTTTTGAAATACAGAAAAAGAAAGACAGGATTATAAAATTCTCAATTTTTCCTGTTTTTTTCCCAGAGGAGGTGAGTATTGAGTTAGTGTTTGATTGAGGTGGGTGTTTGGGTTTTTTAGAGGTTAGCAAAGGGCTATTAGCAGTTACAGAATCTATTGGTAAGAGGGTTAACAGTTTGATACCAACAGTGTTTCTCACTTCTAAAACATCTCCTCTTCCTTGGTTTGAGGGAAGGTCCCTCTGACAGTCATTTAATTCTTCAAGATTGGTGAATGTTATCTGTTTGTAAGGCAGGGATTGGGTGAAAAATACATTTGTTACTGTAGCAGATGACCTCTACTAGCCAACATCTCATTTGGTTTCTTCTTTGTGATCACTTGGCTTGTTTTGCTGTTTTTTTTAACTATTAGGGTTGTGTTTTGTTTTTTTTTTTTTTCTTTTTTCCCCAGACTATGTTCTTCTATTAGACATTTATTAGACTGATTATCATTTTTAGAGTATCTGATCCTTAACTTAAATATTTCACGCTTGCTAAGGAAGGTAGGGAGATGGCATGGGAAACAACACTGTTAGCAGGTTGAAGAGATCTGACTCTGTCCTTATCTGCTGGACTCTCCTGGGGCAGTGGATCAAAATCAAGCTGTTTATGTGAGCTTAGGCTTTGGAGAGAGCTATCTGCCTGTTAGCTGGTAATAAACAGCAGGTATAATAATTTCCTGACAAATGATGAGAAGATGGTAAGAGGAAATTATTGAAGTTCTACTCTCTGATGTTCGGCAGAGTATGTTGCCAGGTCTTGTGCTACTTTGTGACTTGCATTAGTTACAAATGCTCCTTGCCACCATGTCTTGGTGTTCATTGAAGTTCTCTTTCTGGGGGAATGTCTCGTCAGCATGGTCCACACACTTGTTATTTGGAGGTTAGACTAGCAGAATACTCTCTTTGTAGGACTTCAACTGTTCTTTTTTTATCAGTTTACATAAAGACTGATTGCCTAAAAAATTGCTGCTCTACTTATCATGTATTTCTGGACCTCGTATCAGCAGAGACGACTGAGATACAGCCCTCTTAAAGTAACTGGAAAGATGCTGATAGCAGGATGTAATTGTGAGGGAAGATGCAGAGCTTTTTCTTGTTATTCCTCCACCAGTATCCAAATCGGTTAAGATGACAGAACACTGGAAAAATCACTCTCTCCATTCTCTTCCCACCATTTTCTCCTACCCAGCACACGTACATACTCTTTTCATTTGCTATTGAGGAACAAGCGGGTTGAGAACGTTCATTGTCGTAGACAAATTGCTTTGTGTTTCTACTTGTTTGATATAGTATAAACACGTATTTTATGGCCTTTTTTAATGCATTTGGGTAACAATATAAACTCCTGAAGAAGGGAAGGACTGACTCCTTTCAATAGAAGGAATGGATACTTAAGATTGATAAAGAGGGAAAACAGTGACTTTCATCTCTGTGCTGTCAATCTGATTACATTTTCAGTAGGTAATGAGTGACAGTTGTTACCAGCTGATGGCTGTACAGTGACCTGTGTGAAAGCAATTGCGATCGTGTTCCATTTCATGGTCCACAGGTGTCTACACTGCAGAATAAACCAACAAAACTGACAGTAACTGGCATTGATTTTGGCAGTCTCTGCTGAGGTCAAGGACAACCCAGCAGTCCAGGTCACTGCTGAGGCATTTTGGAGTAGTTCTCTGAAGAAAATTCTTCAGTTTCCCAAGCTCTAGCTGCTCTGAGGATCAAGCGAGGGTTGTGGTTTCCAGGAATGGCAGTTTCATAGTCTTTGGTATGACTGTCTTTCCTTTGCAAAAAATAAACAGTGAAAGGTGAGGGAGGGGCTGTGTGACAAAATAACCATCTAGTTATGAAAGTTTTAATTCCTTCATCAAAGTACCCAATTGGAAGAATATCTTCCACATTTCTTTAAATAAAATTGGAAATGACCTTTTAATAGTGGTTTTGATTTCAGTTTTAATTAAGAATAATAAAGGGGAAATATAGTTATTTTTGTGAATGTGTGTATGCATACACATGTATATACAAAACACACAGGAGTATTGTGTAAACCTATTAAGCACAGCATATTGTGTGTCGTTGGTGATTTATGACAGAAAGTAGCATGATTAATAACAATTAAATGCCAATAAATCCCTAATTGCACCTTATGCTCTATATAGTTTCTCTATATAATTTCTGATTATATTTACTTAAGAGTTAACTGTCAAAAGAACTTCTAGGATCCACCATGAACCTGTGTATTTTGTGGGCATAAAATTATTTTGGGGGTTTTGTTTATTTTTTGAATGGAGGGGCTCTTCCTTTGAGATTTATCTCTGAAAGAAGATTTATTGATTCTGTTTTGATTAGAAAATAGTTTATTATTTTTCTCTCACCCCCATTATCTTGCTCAGTGATAGTTGAAATTATAGCAGAAGTATACCATCTTCGAATTGATATCTAAATATACCTTGGAGTTCTGGCAAGGACAGCTGGAATAAACTCATCAGGTGTCTAATGTATCATTCTCTATCAAATCCTTCTCTTCTTTGGAGAGAAAGACAGTGGACAAAAGAATAAGGATTTTATTCCTCTCTGGTATAAGCCAAAGAGTATAAGTCAATGACTTTATTGGGATATACACTGAGTGGTATATATTAGCTAGCCTCTTGGAAGGTAAAGGCTGGGATAATTTCTGCTGAGAACAGTCCTCCTCTTTTCCTCACTTTTGGATTAGGTTTGATCCTAATGGTGACATCCTTCCCTGTTTGTACAAGATGGTTAACTTCTAACCATGCAGTTGTGTGCCTATTCCCTCCTCCCAGAATTTTACCTAACAAAATTTATATAAGCATTTTAATAGTGCCAACAAAATAAATATATATTAATTCATTATTCACTTGTATTTTCCTTTATAGTACTCTGAGTAACACAAATATTTAATTACCTAGCTTTAAGTACTCTTAAAATCAAAACTTGTGCCAACTCATAGAAATCAGAACATACTTCTAGAAAAGGAGAAAAACCCACCATTGTAAATATAAATTATATCTTTAATAATTATTATCTGGGGTGTTTTTTGTCGTCTTTTCTCCGCAGTTTTGAATCATGCAGGTTACTACTAAGTAATAGTTTTTAATCCTCCCCTGTTTAAGAAATGGCTTCATGTCTGTCTTTCTGCTATCATTAGATGTATTTGGTGCATTTTTCTTATTAGAGAAGTTTGAAGTATTAACTTCAATATTTAGCAATGTAAGTATGTAATTATTACATTTAGTAGTGTAAGTGTGCTAAAACATGAAGATTCATATTTCTAAACCAACATTTAACTCTGAAAAGAGTTTGGTGTTTAACTTTTACAGATCCCTTGGATAAATCTTATTGTAACAATTTATTAATTTAGGAGCAGGAATTAAACTGTCTTCCTGGTTCTTCCTTCTCCCAGTCCTTTTCATTGTCTTTCTTCTTTTCCCTTCCATTTTTTTTTTTTTAAACTGGGACACAGGAGCAGGATGTTGTATAAGTGTGATTTTGTCATTAAATAGTCTCATCATATGGGGTTTTATTACTTTTTTAATCCCGTGGCATAGGAATTTGATATTTCTCTGCTATACTGCAGTTGAACCAATAAAACAAATTTAGCACAGTTTCCACATCTACTTACCGTTCATGCTAAGTCAAGGAAGGTTTTTGTTGTTGTTTTGTAGTATTGAGAATGAAAACATAACTCATTCACACAGTATTCTGCATTGTAGTATTCACTGAGGAATTCTAAATAGTCATAGATTGTCAATGTTGTTAAATTATTGATGCATCTAACCTAAGCGATTCACATCAATGTTATATTTCATTCTGTACTTCAGTGCAGAGCAACATGATATTTTCATGAATGTACATTTATATGAAACCAATAAATGAACCTTTTAAAAGTATATTAATGCTGTGGTTTTGAAAGATACTTGAAATAATGGCAGAATGTTCTCCTTCTCATCACAGACAGCTTATAAGCAAAACAAAAGCGGTGCATGATAGAGGTACTAATGATAATAGGAAATATTTCTCTTAGAGTTCTATTTTAAGAGATCTGAGATTTGACTCTAGGGGGCAAGTGGGAAAGGAGAAATGAGTTAATGGATAGAAGCAAAGATATTTCTAGAAACAGAACAATGCTCTTAAAGGCAAAACAGAGAATAGGTAAAGAAAATGAAAAAACTGTGAAACACATAAGAAAAGCATGCAGAGAAGGTTAGTTATTTGAGATGCAAGTCCAGTGCAGTCCATGTGCGGAACCTAAGTGACAAGGAAAAACTCCATTTCAGGGGAAAAGAAGACTTTTGGGAAGCTAGGGAGAGATTCAAAAGTGGTTTGCATAATTTGGATGGTGGAATACAAGATTCATTCAATAACAGTATTTTGAGAAGGGAAGAAGTAAGATTTGGTTAAGTTGTATTACTTAAAATAATAATAATAATAATAAAAATTGAAGTCTTTTGCAAGCCTAAGTAGCTCACCCAACGCAAGAGTTTAAGGCATGTTAATCTTCTATAGGGACTATCAAAGAAGAAAGTGGTATAATCATCCTTTGGTTTCTGCAGTTCTCATTCATATCTGGATTAAAGAGGAACAGCTTTTCACATAGGTTCAGAGCAATGCTGATGCATGACTGACTTTGTGGTGAGATGCATTAACTGTATATTAACGATATAAAAAGTAAATTTAAAGGTAAGCCAAGTTTGTTGCAGCCCATTGCTAATTAAACTGTATTTGCAGAAATCTCAGTCACTAAAGAAGCAGCACTCTTCTGATTATAAGGTGACATATTATATTATGTATCAATGAAAACAATACACAATATAATTAGTCTAAATGTGTGCTAAAGTAATTGTTACCTTTACGTATATTAAAAGGGACATCTGTCTTTGCCTAAATGCTTGCCCTCTATTTTATTTTTGTCTTGAAAATTCAAAAGTTTTTGTTTTACCATTTGTTTTACCGTTGTGTAAGCTCTTTACTCTGATACTTAAGATTAAGATATTTTTTTTTTTAAGTTGTGAGTATTTCTGAATTAGGGATTCATTTTTGAATCAGTTTGTTTTGGGTTTTTTGTGGGTTTTTTTTTTTTTTTTCCTATTTCTGACTAGCTGATTTGCTACATAGTTTGTATTTCTACGTACTTCACTTGGGTTGGAGGAAACCCGAGTGAAACCCATTTTGCTGCTTGTGTGACAGGTACATTTTGATTCTTGTTACGTTCCTTGAATGAATTGTAGGGGTTTTTCTCTACTTGAATTTTATGCTACTTTTTACTGTATCGTTTTTAGATTCTTTGAGAAATCTTTGAGCAGTATCAATTTCGTTTCCTTGCAGATGGAGGTAAAAAAGTCCATTGTGTTTAAATGTATGCTGGTTGTTTATTGATCAGATATATAAACTTGCTTACTGTTGTTCAGCAGAGCATGCTGTGTTTTAAAGTATGTGACTGCAATTAAGTGCTATGAGTCATACAGGTAAAATCCTATGTGGTGGCTTAAAACTGCGTGATTTAGATATTACCTATGGTATTTACATCTACAGTGCTTATTGTAATAGCTGATTTAGGGTGAGACGGTGAGTCTTATTCATTGTAATCTCTGAGGTTCTTGAGTGAAAGGTGGCAGGAGTACAAAGGACTATGGATGTTCTTCTCTAAGACAGGAGTATATGATTGATCTATATGCATGATAAAAATGCTAGTTTTAGAAGCTGCAAATAATTGTTCAATTACCAGTGTGTTAGTAGATAATTCAGAGGGAACTGTGTAATGTAAGTCACACCTTATGTGTAAGGCCCTATATAATCTTCAGTGATATAAGATATGTTAAAAGTTTAGGAACTAACTGTCCAAAAGTAGTTCCAGTTAAACATGAAATATCCTGCAGATACATTGTTCATTTGTCATTATTATTCTCAGATGTTATAATCTTTCAACTATTAGCAACACTCAACAGTCTGAAAAATGTTTTCTCTTTCTTGTTAAATTGAAGGTAATAATTCATATTACTCAAATCAATATTTAATTATTACTCATGCAGTGTTTTCTAGATTTCTGAGTGATCAGATTTCAAAGCAGATGTTGGTGTTGTGCATATTTTTTTTTCCTTTTTTTGTTGTTTTGTTTTGCTTTTGGTTGTGGAAAGACTAAATCTTCTATTGTTTTAGATGTTAGTATTAGCAAGATACTGAACTTCATATATCTGAATATCTGTGATTTAAAGCTTTCGCACATGAAATTGGGTGGTTGACTTTACTTACCTGGGACCACCTTATTCTTAAATTTATCATTTATTCCTTGAGATAGGATCAGAAATCAGATGTTAGAATGTCTTAAGTCTTCATCTTCTGATATTGATGAATTTTTGTGCCTAATTTTAGTGTGCTTTGATGCAGAGACAAAATGTGAACCAATGCACTTAATATGCTTATTGATGACTGTTCAGATATATAGTGGGGTTTGATAACATCCATGAAAAGAAATACAAATTTTTAAGACATTTAAAAAAAAGTAGTGTACCATCTTAAATACTATTGCAGAGAAATGTGAGGCTGTGTAGAAAAATGAAGTGATTTTTGCCCCAGATTCTTGTTTACATATTAGAGTAAGTATTTTTTTTTTTTTAATTTATCTCCCTCTCCTCTTTCAGTAAAGTTTATGGTGACATGTTTACTGGGGTACCTTAGTGTTGGTTGGTTTCATGCCCTACTTGTGAGATGATATATTTTATTGATCTGAAGACTTTTAGATTGAACATTATCAAATGTTAGCTTATGTTAAAATATTTCTTCTTTTAATTTCCGTTTTTAAAGTCAGTACTTGATTCTGTCATGCCTAGATATGGCTGTTGGTAGGAATGAACATTGCACTTTGGTTTATTTCAAAATGCAGCTCTCTGACTTCCCGATCACACTATTACAGTAACCCCTGCTGTTAGCACAGGTTTGGACCAGGTGACTTCTGAAGGTCCCTTCCGACTGTACTAGTCTATGGTTCTAAACTTCTCAATGGTTAGATGGTTGCCGAAATTCATAGGGAATTTAAGCTCATAGGCTCTCCCGTCAGTAAAAGCAAGGCAAATAGCTTATGCTCCCTGGACAACTTCATCTAGTCCATATAAGAGCATGCTGACTTTCACTTCTAGATTTTTTCCAAATTAGATGCAATAGCATAGTTTAATACATAAAAATGTAATCTCTAACATTCTGTGATTCTGTGATTCTGTGATTTTTTCCAAATTAGATGCAATAGCATAGTTTAATACATAAAAATGTTTGAACACTGGTAGCTGCAGTCTTCTTGAGATGTCTAGCATTTCGGCTTCCATTCTCTGATGTATTTATCAGGACACCCCAAATTTTTGCAGGGCTGTTGTTTCACTGCTGTGATTTCTGTTTCATTGCTTGTTGGTTGTTGTTTTGTTGCTGTGACTGTGTGTGTGACTCTGAGGATGAACTTGAAAATGGGAGGTAATACACACCTTTGTGCATGTCTTCCCTCTCTGCTAATAGTTTGTGAAACTTGAAACAAAAATTTCCTGGTCCATATTTTCAGTTTATTTTATAATGCTTAATTTTTCTATCTTTTTTTTTCTCATGATCTTTACTTTGATTTACAGAGAGGGGCTAGTATACCTGCTGTAGTGTGCTAGGCTGTCTCTTAGCTGATATGTATAAGATTTAAAATTTACTGTTTTCTTCATGAACC
The DNA here is from genome assembly GCF_000699245.1 of Pterocles gutturalis. Classification (NCBI taxonomy): domain Eukaryota; kingdom Metazoa; phylum Chordata; class Aves; order Pterocliformes; family Pteroclidae; genus Pterocles; species Pterocles gutturalis. The sequence goes on along the minus strand of NW_010105135.1, from coordinate 121,581 downwards.
ATTTTAAAATAAAATCTCTTGGAAGATATGATGGTCACTAGAATTCCTTTTTGACAAATAATACTTATTATAATGAGCCTAGAGGTCATTATGTGTGAGATACAGTGCTATATAAATGTCTACTATTATTTTTTATTACTGAGTAATTTACAATTCCCTTGTCAGTCAGTGACCCATGTATGAACGCTTCTGTATACCAGTCAAAGCAGATCTTTTCTTTCACAGAAAAAAAAATCTAAGTCCTCATTTCGTTACAATGTTCTCTGACAAAAGACATTATCATGAGATAATTGATTGTGCTGGTGAATTACAAATGTTGCAGCACTACCAAGGTCATCTAACCCTCGCCAATGTCGGTTAACCTATGATAAGAGTGCTTTGTTCAGAAATATTGCTATTGCAAAATGGTTTAATAGAAACACAAAGAGGATGTTTGAAATTTGGAAAAGCTATATTTTGAGAGAATAATGCTACCCAGAAGAAAAACCCATCCTGACAGCAGTAAGTTTAGTGGTACACTATGGATGATAAAAATACTAATGTTTAGAAGTATCCCATACCAAGTTCATGCAGTTTGCAGTACTTTACTTTTTGAAACAACTTGGATTTATGAAGAGCTGAAGCTGTATATCAAGGTGTTTTGGATGCAGAACAGAACACATGCTTAAACTTTCTAAATCTCAAATATTGAAGTCCTGGATGTTAATGATTCCAATAATAATCTGATGATACTTAAGAGGTCAAAATAATTTTGTATAATTGGCAGGATTTCTGTCATCCCTGAGATGATAATTTACTCTAAGTATATTGTAACAGCAGTTCAAGCTGTGGCAGATTCGTCTCTCTGTTTATAGCAACAGAGAGCCTGGGGATTGATTTTAGTTGTGTCATTAGGATATAGAGATAAAAAGTTATAACTAGGACAAACCTTGTGTGAAAAAGCATATGTCACAGAAAACCAGGAGAGGTGCTCTGATTCATTTGTTTCTCCTTTGAAGAGACAATTTGTCTGCATTCCATATACTTATACTCCCAAGATAGATTGATTGAAAAGAATATCCTTCTATGTAAATAATACTGCTACTGCAATGAATACGTCTTTAGTGGGCTCCTGATTAATGTAAAAATACATTAGCATCAAGAAGTTACTGCAGTAAAGTCATACTGATAAATGGTATTTGTATTCCATACTTTGTGCAGTAGCTGCTTCATCAGTTTTGAAGTAGAGTATTTATTCGTAGTATTTGTTAGGGTCCTTATTTATGCATTTAATGTTCCTACATTGATCTTACGTGTCTAGCAGTTATTCCTTTTCATAGACCAACTTTCAAGTTGAGTTCTGAATGTATGTTTTAGAGCATGTATTTTGACCTTTAAAGATCTGAAAATGGTTTCTCATGAGAAACAATCTGCAGAAGGATGTATGGTATTCTTGGCTATCAAAGATAATACAACTTTGTAGTCATCACAGAAGAAAATGTGTAATGGTGTTTCCTTTCTGATGTTCCTTTGTACATTTGGCATGAGATGTTGTGGATAGGGTGACCTCTTGGCCCATCCTTTTTAGGCCTCTCTGGTTTACTTGGTTATCTCAGTGAGTGCAGGGAAGAAGATTCACAAGAGGTGAATGGAACTTCCTTAACATGATGCACCAAATGCTAGCTTGATTGTTGTGCTTGTCTAAAAACTGTAGGTAGCAGGTCTCCTTGGGAATGGCTGAATACCTGCAGATTTTTTTTTTTTTTTGTTGTGTATAACACTTTGGAAAGCTTCTCCTCATTGTGCAAAAAAAAATTATGAACAATCAGAACAAGCCAAGATAGCAAGAAAATTATCAGACCGTGAAGCTAAGGTGTAAACCACACACCTCTTTGCTCTTTCTCTGGTATAAATGATTCAGTTTTGTTTATAAAGACTATTTAAGGAGTTGGCTCTTTTTGTAAGCACTGCTAAAACTACCTTTAAAGAAAGCCCTTACCAGCATGCAGCTTGAATTTCTGTTATGAAAGATTTGGCAAAAATACTAGTTTTAAGTGTCAAAAAGTGGTCTTAGAGTTAAGAACTCTTCTCTGCTGTGAGTTGGTTTCTGACAGTAATAATGTTCATAATGTACAGCCAGTTAGCAATGGTGAGTGAGTGGTCACACACAACATCAGTATTACAGCAGTTATAGTTACCATATTCTGAGACCATTCATTTTTCTGTTTGTGTTACCATCCATTCTCATTGTATCAGCATTCATTCTTCCCATTTTTCTAGCTTGTTTGCTGTAGTTTGAAATTATTAATTTTATAAGTACAGTATTTTGATTAGTGAAATATTTGGAACTGGAATTAATAATGTAGGTTCTGAGTGTTGGTGCTGGAGTGTGACTAGCTCGTTGGATTTCTAGTAATATTTTTTTAAAACTAATGCTCACTAAAATACTGCATTGTGTTTACTTGCATTAAACAATTTCTGGAGGTTTTACAGATACTTATCTATTATAAAAACTGAGATTGTATGCTGGAGGGGAATTACACAACTTTACAGATACTGAAAACTGAAGCACAGAAGGGTGAAAAGACTCCAGTGTGATTAAGGACAGATGTAGGCTATGTTTGAATACCAGACTGTCTTCATGCCTGAGAGAGTATGGCAAGTGTTATTTTTATTCCTCACAACAAGAACTGTTCACTAGTTGATATTATTTCCAGATAACCACAATATACTGTGCTGCCAGCTTCACTATGACATTTTTATGGTTTACTTTTAAATCATCGTTAGTTGGTCATTGCCATAAACAAGGTTTCATTTTATCTGAATATTTGGCACTGTGAAGGGCAGCCACAAAGAAATCAAAGTTGTATGGTCATGGAAAGTGTTGTGGGTGGTTTGTTTGTTTGTTTGTTTGTTTATTTGTTGGGTTTTTTTATTAGCATACAGGGATTGAATACCAATTCAAAGACAAATTTATGTCAGTCTGGGAATGTGAAAGGGCCACTCTGCTGATAGTCACAATGGTTACAGAAATTACATATAATGATAATCAAATGTCAGACGATAACTGGAGTTTGCAATGAATGTGATTGGAGTTTAGAAATCATTTCACTAACAGGAGCTGTTTGGCATTTGAAGGATAAATTGACTTTTTTTGTTTCCTGTTGTCTTTAATTTACTTTTTAAGTATTATTTTCCCTCATATATCATTCTTGCAGAGTTACAGAGCTGTACTAATCAAATTGAATTGCCTCTTCATATTTTTCAAATTTTAATCACAATAGAAAACTGAAGATCTTCAGGTAGCTAATTATAGTAGACCCTCTTGGTATTACTTGAGGTTTATTTATTTTCGTTCTGTTGTCAGTTTCAGTTCTGTTCTTTTGTCTGTTCATCCTCCTCTAAATAACTATTTTCATAGTTGCACCAAAATGGTTAATTTTATCCAACTTTTTGAATATATCTTTACTTCGATATAGTTTAATTGTAGTCTTCAGTAGTTTGGAACGAGGGCTCAGGTTTGAAGTCAAGGGTAGGGATGGTCTTCTGTGTTGCCTCAGAAATAACATAGGGATGACTTTTTAAGTTAATGGTGGAGAGTCTCACTTTCTTTACAACTTAACCTGATACAGTGAGGTGTACTTCTGTCAGGTCTGTAGTTAGTGAGCAGGAGAGCGATTTTTGGTCAACTGACCCTACAGCCTGTGATGCATCCTCTCACCTTTAAAGGAAGGATATGGGAGATCTAGGAATTCAATTTTCCCCACTTGAGCTGCTGCCTGCAAAGTTGGTCCTGATGCTACCTGTGTGTTGCTCTACTGGTCAGGCCACACTTTTCTTTTAATGCTAGTATTTCCAATCTGTTTTTCAATATTAGATCACTTAATGATATTGAGCTTCTCTTTTCATGTTTTACAGATAAACTTCTGGCAGTCTCCTATCTATATTATTTGCTTGCTCTCAATTTTCTACGAAACCTTTTCTTACTCTTGGGAAGTCTTACTATTAGATGCTAATTTTACTGCCATTTTTCTTTACAGACGATATAGATTTAACTCTTTAAAAATCTTAACCGTATTGGTTGAACCTTCATTATTTTCACTTTCTGTCATTTTAATTTGATTTGATTATCCTGAATATCTTGATTCCTTTGTAAGACATTTCCTACTCTTTTCTTGTTCTCCTGACATACCAACATTGCTAGAAGATAAATCTTTGCAGATTGTTCTGTTTAGTTACTATACATGTTGACTGTTTATTATTTTTTTTAAATTATTGTTCATGGAAGTGCTTGTCAGTAGTTACTGCAAACACTGAGGGAGCTAAATAAGTCTTCTGAAAGATGACCTAGTCAAACTTCTGTCTTCATATGTAGTGATCCACTGAAGTGGAATTTCATCCTGTAATATTTTATGATTACATAGCATATAACCATTCTCATTGCCCTTGTGCTAGAAAAACTTTAAAGTGAAGAAGGCTTTTCCCAGCAACTAACAGAAAGCAATATTGCTTTTGCCCTCAGTGTTGCTAAACCTTTGGCAAAGAATCAACACTTCTAAGAAGAGCTGGCAAAAATGCTTTATCTTGTGCCAGAAGAGGAAGGGAAAGGGTAGAAAGTTGTCCAACTTGATTGAAGCTGCTTATAAAGGACATCCACATCAAGAAGACTGGGAAGTCTCACACCAGCTGGCAGGTGGGCAAAGTCCGTGCCAAGCCATCCAGATGACCGCATGGACCTACCTTTACTGATGCCAAATCAGTGTGAGTTTTGCGGAATCAAATGTGCGTTTACTCTGCGATTTTTAAGGGACAGCAGCCTTTTCCCATCAAACTTGCTGGTAACCAGAGGCAGTATTACTGAAATTGAGATCAGAAGCATGAACCAGTCTCACACTGGGAGGAGCACTTCATTAAGCAGTTTTCTTTAGAAGATTATATTGTGATTATTTTTAGTCATTTCTTTTCCCTTAAAAGGTCCTTAGTTTTGTCTTTGGTTCTGCAGGTGTGTTTAAAATACATATTGCTGTGTCCCTTAAGCAACAATTAACTCTTCATGCTATTTAGTCCTGTGATTCTCCCCCAAAAGGTTGATACTCCCCAAAAGTTCTTTTTCCCCATCTGCCTCGTCTTTGCTTTTACTTTTCATAGATTTCTTGCCTTCTATTTCAGTTTGAAGAGTGGATGTACCAGTGTCTTTTCTCCTTATCGTGCTGATTTTTGACATATTGCTGTAAGCCCTGCAATTTTTTCATGTTTCTACACATTAAAATTTCAACATTATTGCTGAGTTAGACTTGCAGTTTCCCAATGACAGAGGTCACAAAGGCTGTTAAGTTCATATCAACATCTGTGGAGTTCTGTATTCCTGCACTCCTTGATCCATCTTGTCTGACTAAAACTGCCCTTTATGGAGAAAAATACCTCCGAATCCACTTATTTAGACAGTGTTTCTGCTTTCAAACATGTTGGGACTACAAATTAATGCATTTTCAGTAATCAAATTCTGTTGATATCATACAACAAGGCTTAAGCCTGTATTGTGAGTTTTCTTTTTCCTAGTCTTTCTCTGCAAGCTGGAGTAAACTAGTTTAGTTTACTCACCCACTGTGCTGTATCTACTGATTGGCCACCATCCTCTGCTTTGTGGAGAAACAGAAGCTCCCATCGCAAACCTGTCACTTGGCCATCCACTTGTCATGTTTTATTAAGCTCTTAGTAAAAGAAGTTACCTAAACACAATGTAACTGATAGCCTTGAAGTGATTCTTTTGCTCACAAAGTGCTTTAGAGCAAGAAAACCCTCTCAAAATAGACTAGTTGTAGTTTGCTTTTCTTCTTACTGTTATTTTAACCTTCCCTTTTTCAGAGACCAGCTGAGATGGGGAAAGGTTTAAAATGTTTGTAGAATTTGTTGTGAGAAGCAGAAGTAGAAATGTTTCTCAAAACCTGGAAAAAACTTAAACCAAAATATTGTCATTCAATTATTCACTTTCTCATTTTTATAAAATGTTTGTTCATTAATTGATACTATATTTTAAAAGACCAAAAACCTAACAAATCTTGAAAACCAGAACACAGAATAGATTTTTTTAATATATATTTTCAAAGTTCATCCCCTAAATTATTGTCATTTTGGCAATATATTTAATTTCAATGAATGTGGGAAAAGATGTGTGTGATCCATTCAAGCAATATCTTTTGTATTATATACGTTCAAAAATATTAATCTATTTAAGCAAAGATTAGTTTCTCCAATTAAGTTCATATTATGTCGAATTAATAACCTTAATCCAAAGCAAATTCAGTCAGGCTTTTAGGCTACCTCTCTATCAGTTTTCTAGTGAGGAGGAGAAGAAAATAAGACAAAAGAAAATATGAGATGTAGTAAAAATAACATTTAGACTGTTTTAGCTGATTGAGAGAATATGAGAACCTGTTCCCTGGATTGAAATCTGCCATCAGTGAAATGAAAACTGTCCACATGAACCACAGGTACATTCCCAGAACTGTCAGGTCACGTATAACAGATTGTCCTTCCAGATACCTGGTTCTTAGGGAGTAGGGAAGTATTTTTCCAACTTTGCAGGACAGAGGTCAACATAGATCTTCCTTCAATTTAGAGGGCAATAGATAATGAAAACTTACTGATTCAGAAATCCTTAAGAGTAGCAGGAAAATTAAGCATTTTCCTTTCTCCTGTGCAAGTTTCACTCCAGACAGGTTGAGTTCTTAAGGTCATGAAAAATGAATCTCAGTTTCCTTTGTCTCCTTTCTCTCCTCTCTGTCTGCGTATTTCTGCTTATTTAACACAAAGAATCTGAACTTGCCAGTCTTTGTGCCTTGGTTTTGTTGCTTCATGTTATTTTCTAAATATATTTTTTTTCTCCATAATATTTGTAGTTTGCACAAGGGGACAATTTTGTCATTTCTCAATGTCTTGGCAAATTAAATGTATGAGTGGACGTGACTCACTGTAAGCAAGGGCCTTTAGATTCTGAAGCAAATTAGCTTTCATATTGAGTTGCTTTTGGATCTTGCTGCATCCGAGGAGGAACATGGGATCTTCTAGAGAATTTAAAATATGTGATGTAAATACAAAAAATAATAATTTAATAGTTTTTCATGTGTAATGTCCAGTTAATGGCCTCAGTTCTTCAGACAGTTTGAGTCCCTTTTTTCTATAAAAGGCCGCCTGAATCAGTCTGAAAACAACAGGAGTCACTGTTGGGAGATACTGCTCCAGATTAATACTTGTTTGTGGAAAGCATAATTTCCAGAAATTTCTTACTCCAACCATCCCTCACTGCTGCTGAAAGTAGAGTTGTATGCAAAGTATTTTGCAACTGTTGGAAGTAATGTTGTGGAACAAGTCTGCCTGGAATGAAGTTCATCCATAATTTAAAATTTCTTATATTATTTCAATCATGAAGTCAAAATCAAAAAGAAACAAACTTTGGGTTAGGCTTAGTGAGCATAGAAAGGAATAGAAATGAATCAGCAAATAATATCAAGACAACATTAAACTTCCTTTTTTTTCAGAAGTTGTAAGGATAGCTATAACTTTTCATATTAACTTGAAATGTAGCTGGATTCTGTAAAATTTACTTGCAGAATTTTAATTTTCATAGCTTCCAAACAGTAGCATGTAGGAGTTTGTGTTATAATGTGTTTCCACAGACAGCTTTTTAAAAAAAAATAAATATAATGAATAGATAAGTTTTCCTATGCAACATGTATCAATTGATGAAAATATTCTTGTGAACAGAAGCTTCGCATGACCCACATGAAGGACTAGCGTCTTTTTCTCTCATCCTGGAAGTTACATATACTGGGGAAAAAAAAAATATTTTTAGAAAATAGCTAAAATTTACCCCACTCTATGAACCATTTTAAATCTGGAAAAAGCACCCATCTTTGGGGGAAGAAAAAGTATTTTTTTACAAATTTAAATTACCAAATTTTATGATCAATATGTTGTTGATGTTCATATTCTTGCATATAATTGACACCTAATTCCCACTCTTTTCCTTCATGGATCTCATCTCAGAGTTTCACATATTTTATATCAGGTTAAATTGTCCAAAATAGTGTATTACAGCCTTTACTAGCTATAATTTATTTATCATAAATTTCATTTCGCTAGGATAATGCCACAATGTGGCATTTAACATTATCAAAAGATCTGGTTTATTTGGGTTAGGGAAATAGGATTTTCTGTATATGAACTTTATTTTTTTTTTTTCTGTAGCTTAAGTGTTAAAGCCTGAAAGGATTTAGAAAGCTGCAGTGAATGTGTTAAGACTGTTAATGAAGCCTCTGAATCTAAGGACAAAATTAGCTCTCACACCCATACTGCGCAAAGTACAGCAACTGTCTGATAGAATTGCATCATGACTTTCACCTGGGGATGCTAGTATTAAATTCACTTGAAATGATGAAATTGGGAAGACACATGTCCCCAAAGGACACTTTAAGGAGCTTGTACCTACATAAATTGCTCAACAAAAATCCCTGAAATTTGAATATGAGACCTATGTAAAAATGTTTATTGAGTGTGAGTGACAGATAATACATTCTATCTATTTTATGCTTTTAAGAGTGTACAAGAATATACTTTTGATACAGAAAAAAAAAAAACTGAGAAAGGATGAGTGAAAGGAATTTTTGAAAGCAAGGGCTTTGAGCTACCTAATTTTGTTAGAGGGAAGGATAGGTCTGCATAAGAGTTTTTGATTCATCAGAATCAAATGCTGGAGAACAAAACAAGGGGAGGCTATTTGTTTCCTCAACTTCAGTGAGTGGGAAAGATGTGTGTGGCTGTAGTCATGGAGAAGAAGACTCTTCGAGATCCAGAATATCCTGTTCTTCTCACCTCTCAGCCCACACAAGTTCCTTCTTTCAGGTGTAGCATAGCCATCAAGCCCAGCAGATGTGTAAAGAACAAGACCAAGAAGATTGCCATTCCCTTGGCATCATGCATGTAGTTCCCTGCTGCTGGTTTCATCCATTGCTTCCCCATTTCATCTATCCATTTAAACTGCCTGTATTTGCACAAGATCACGGGGACTGACTAGCACTTGGCACTATCCAGCGCTGTGCGCTTGGAATAGGCTATCAGAAAGCACTGCAAGAGGAAGAGGGAGTAGAGGGAGCATGAAAGAAAGAATAAAATAAGATTCCCATAGAGCACTGAAATAGAAATATTCTGGATTGGGATACACAGTGGGAAATGTGTGTATAAATGTGAATGGTTATAAATGATAGGTATAAAAGCACTGAGTAAAATTGCTAATTACAGGAACAAAAATATTACAATTGCAAATGTATTTGAACTGTACATTTTTTCAGTAATTTAAATGCTTTCTCTTCATCCACTTTACACAGAAATACAGGAAGGGATTTGCAGATCAGATGTCTGTGAGCAGTACTGTGGTGTTTGTCCAGCAGAAGCTCACGGATAAGCAGAAGTTATAAAACCATTTTTTCCTTTTTTTTTTTTTTTTTTTTTTTTTTTAACAGAAGACTTACAAGAACGGGAGTCTTAAGCAGGTAGCAATTGAGAAGAACCTTAGTAGAGATTAAAAAAAAAAAAAAAAAAAGTATAGTGAGTGGCATCCCTGTTTAAGAATGCTCATGCCTCTTTAAAAAAAGTATCCAGACAAGGCACCTTACAGAATTAAGTAGATATTAAGCATATGAAATCTCCAGCCTCCAAGACAAACTTCCCAAGGCAAAGTATAATTTCTTCATAGTGGGCTACTGCGTGTGCTGATGACTAAAAGGAAGCACTTCATAAAGCAGGGTTTACTTATTTCTCCATGATGTGTGTTGACTCCAATAGCAAAGAACTAAACATTTTCATGTTGTGTCTACTCATATCTCTCTAACTTCTACAGTACTATGCAGTGGTGAAAAAACCCACTGGCTGCTTTGTCCTAGAGGAGGAAAACTTGTTGCTTTTAATAAAAAGGAAAAGTTGTATTTAATGCTATCATTCCATTGTATTTCTTACAGGGAGATTCTTATTGGTATCAAAATAATATTCGTCCTTTGCTTTATTAAGGTGAATGCTGTTAAACCTATATAACCCATCATTGTAAAAATGGAATTTGTAGACCTGATTCTTTTAGCTGTTTGAAGAACCCTTTATAAAATCAAAATGAAAGGGCTTGGAACTACTGAATCCATTCATCAAAATTTAGAGTGATTTTGCATCATGTGATAGTATAAGGACACCAAAAGATAGGACTTTATCTTGGAAGAATTTTAGAAATAAGGAGTCTAGTGCACGTGAGAATTAAAATTCTTATATTATTGAAGTTGATAAATTATAGTACTGTGTTATCACTGCTATTTTTAAGATGAAGAAGAGTATTTTGTAAAAATGGCAATAAGGTGAAGTAGACTAAAAGTCTTTAGAGATTCATTTTACAGCTATGGGTTAAGACACACACACAAAATCTTGGGCATGTTACCAAATATGAGAGATCAGTTGCTTGGGATACTGAAATCAATTTAAGTAGGACTCTTTAACAAGGAAAATTGAGAAAAAGCATTTATAATTAGTCAATAAGTAAGTTAAAATTCCGTAAAATAAGTATTAATAAAAAACAAGAAATGGAGTAATTTTTAAATGCCTTCAATTATGCATACAATTCACGCGGGAAGATGCATATATTTATTCCTTATTTACTATTTACACAACAGTTGGTATAGATTATGACTTCTAATATTTACCTTTAGGATTTCTGTGGCAAAGGTCAGATCTCGTTTATGTTGGAAGTAGATTGATTTGGTCTTAGCCACATTTCCATAAAAATACAGTAACCTACAACTTAGAAGATATACTGAAATCCTACCAACGGACATACAGATTCATTTAGAGATAAATTTGTTTTACTTTCTGCGTAGAGCATAAGGCTGTGTTCTTTACCATTTGTTAGTCATCAGATCTATACTTAGAAACGCAGCTTCTGCTACAACACTGCTTATTACTTTTGAAATACCATGAGCTATTAAGGAAATCTAAAATGCTGAGAAGAAATCAGATGTAGTAAAAAAATTGTGTATGATATCTAAAGGATATGATACAAAAAATACATAGTTGTCAATGAATTTGGCAAATAAAGATTACTATTTAAATTGTTGCAAAACCCTACAGAATCTGGGGGAGGGGATAGGGATTAGGGAAGGAATCAGTGTAGTACTTTTGGATTTTTGCAAAAGGTTGGCTGTTTCCTTGCTAAGCCTAACTTACAAAATTAATTCAAATTGGCTTGGATAAGAGCACTGTCATGTGGATTAAAAGCTGGCTGAAGGTCTACAAACAAAGGGTGTCTTCAGGGTACCACAGGGATCACTGCTAGTTTTAACATCTTTATTAATGATCTGGGAGAGAGTGTTAACAACATGCTAATAAAATTAATTAGAAATACTTGAAAGTTAAAAAAAAATATACAAGGCCTACAGAGAGATTAGAAACACTGGCAGAGGTACCACAGTGGGCTTCAGCTTCAGGAAGATGCAGCCCAATTAGATCTCGTGAGGAGAATTTGGAAGATTGATAACATACTTAAAGAAACTTGGAAGCAATTATGTAGAAAAAAAGCTGAAAGTAGGAGTGATAATCAACAGCAAACTGAATGTGCATAAGTCATGTAAGAGGGTGGCAAAGGAGGATGATGACAACTAGAACAGCCCGTGAGCTCCTGGGGCTGTGGGTTAGGCTCTCAGCAGATAAGTTGGAAATTTTTTAGTTTGTTAGGGCAGGCACCTGGTGAATGATGCAGTGGGGAAGAGCCATAAAATTACAGATTAGTTGTTTATGGGTTTTCTTCCTTCTTCCTAATTTCTGTGGATCTAAGATGATCATTTAAGCTAATACTGAATAGGGGCATGCTACTAAATTATTATTCTTGAAGTACCAACAGCAAATATCTGGCAGAATCTTAAATAGTGAATCAAATAACAAATAAATAATGGAAAATACAGTAGTGTTGAGTACCTCTGGGAATGAAACAAATCTAGTGCACATACGGCAGCAAATAAATGTCTTCAGATCTCAAAAATTTGATATTTCTGTAAGTGAAATATAAACACTATATCAGAATAATGAATGCTGACTAAGTCATGGTTGTGTGATATATTTACTGATAGATTCTTAAAGAGATAGTTTGGTTTTCTTAAAACTTTATTCTGATCACTTCAAAAATTGATAAACTGCTTTTAGAAATTTCAGTATACACTGTCCAAAATTACGAGTCTTTTAAATTGTATTTAAAACAACATTTTCCCTCACTTGAATTGTGTTAAAGAACTTTCTTCCTGTTTATTGCATCTGTCTAAAAGTTGTATTTAGACTTTGGAAAAGTAATGTTTTGGAGGCTCAAGTATTATGTAAGAGCATAAATTATTATAACTGTATTCATAGTTTAACTAATAAGTTCTCCCATGTTGGACCTTAATTTTGATTTAAATAAAAGTCTTTGTTTTCAGTTGGAATACCTGTATGTTAATGTCAGCTGATTGAGAAGTAAAAACCAAGAAGGTTTACTTAATTTACACAATGCAATGACTTGCTTTTTAAGAGGAATGGATTACAGTTAGAGCATAAAGTGGCATGCAAGCCATGAAGGTTACATCTGATTGTAGGGGTTCCTCCATCCTGACTTAAAAAAAAATATTAAAAATAAAGGTGTGGCTTTTTTCTAGTAGGGAGGTCTAAAGACAGTTCTGGCATACAACAAACCTGAGTCATTACAGTTGTAGTGTTTAATTCTTTTTGTAGATATGCAAAAATATGATCTATCTGTTTTGCTGCTGGCAGGGTGGCAAAAGGAATCTTTTGTCCTCTGGATGTATTTTGTCATAATTGCTTACACAAACACATTGACAATATGATTTGCTTCATGGAAGCCGCATTTTGCACTGTTTGTTTAATTTTGTTAAAGGGTGTTTTCCAGGCTGGGTGTTTTCTCTCACAGAACTCCACAAGTGTATCACTTATTTAGAGTATTCTGTATCCTCCTTATTTGTAACCCTTTTTTATCCACTAGAGTAGATCAACCCATTTACATTAGGAACCTATCACATAAATATTTTAAAAACTACTCTTTATTTTTCTATCTGTTTGAAAGAATCTTTCTAACCAGTTGAAGTTTAAACAGAGTTGCAGCATCAAGAATCTGTAAATTAAAGCTTCATTCCTCTACTAGTGCTCAGTGTGGTTTTCCAGCTTTATCAACTGAAGAGAGGCAAGATTTGTTGTGGAAATGTGTGAAACGTAGACAGCAGATCTTTTTTGCCAGCTGTTTATTCTTATGTATCTGCTTCCAGTTGGCCCACACTACTTGTTCTGGACATAGCCAAGCAGCTCACATTGTCGGAAAAGCGTTTGCATTGATCTTGAAGCTGTGCATTCAGCGAGCATGTTTGAAGAGGCAGTGATAGCGCCAGGCAACATTTACTGCATTAATTGTTTGTGAATCTAAAGGTGAATTATATTGGAAATTTGATCGGACTGAACAATAGCCATTGTTTTATCTTAAAGCAGTTTAGCAATGTTACGTATGAAATGTAGCCTCAAAAGAGAGCATCACCTGTTGTGGGGATGTTGCTTAAATGAGAAGGAGCTGAAAGTCTCTCTGTCACCTCTGATGGGATCTATACACTCCATTGAGGCTTTTAGGTGTGTGGGGATGTAATTGTAAAGACTTTTTGTAATATACTCCATTGAGGCTTTTAGGTGTGTGGGGACTTTTTGTAATAAGTACACTTCTGTGAAATAGCTAACAGAACCTAAAGAAGAAAATGCTGGGGGAAAAGCCTTTGTCATAACTCATTTATGAGCTACACATCTTTGATAAATAATGGAAGTTTCCATCTTTTATAAATAAAATTCTGAAAAGTAATTCGACACCAGTTGCAAGTTCTGTTGGTTGTGGTTTCAGTAATCTGTTTAGTATGCTACTGAAACCAGGGTCTGTCTGAGCATTCTCTATCAATGACAAAGGTTCAGTTGTGTTATTTGCTTAGCTGTTCGCTCCAGCTTTAGTCAGCACATTGAAATCTACATTTTGAGTGCTTTTTCGAAACATTTGTTAAATATATTTCTGCCTTCTGTTGTTGATTAAGGTAACACTGTACAGTTTGAGACTGCAGTAAAATACACTGGGTTTTATTAGTGATTAAATAAATGCAAATCTACATCTATTTTTTTATATTTAACTTCAAGCTGTGGGGCTACTCAGTCTATGGACATATTTATTCCACTATAGTACTGGCATAAGCAAATAAAAAGCTGGGCATGAAATTAGATTTTGATCAGAAAATGAAGTTCTGTTTCATTATTCCTTATGTGTGTAGTAGTGTTATAAATTTGCAATATTTAAGGGGACAAATATAATATACATCTTAATTTCTGAAGACTGAAATGTGTCTTTGTCACACCTGTAAATATAAACAATTTGAGTTCATTAACTGAGGTTTGTAAACAACTAAAACTTGCAAGGTCACTTTGAAAGTCTTTTGCAACTTTTTAATCTTTTAAAGGTTTTAAATTATTAACTATCTAATCCTTTCAAAAGCTCGGTGAGAAAAGCAGTAAGTACATTCATACCCCCCGACTCCAGGCAGCTAGAGCTACACTTGGGCATGCGGAAACACTTGCCTGACTCTGGATTTAAGTGTGTGCTCTGACTCCTAGCTGGAATAGGACCTGGTCACACTTCAGTCCTCCTCTTTCTTCTCCTGCTTTTGCGTGTCATGATTTTCATGAGACTCTGTCAGCCTCCTGGATGGCAATGACTATGAAGCTTGCTCCAGAGAGCACCACAGACTGTTCCTGCCCCAAGGTCTCAGTACAGCTTCGTGTTAGCCAGAGCAGATAAGAGAGAGCTGGTGAATTGGAGTAATGTTACTTCTGTTCCAGTGGTAGGGCATTTTATCAAAATGTTTAAGCAAACAAGCGATCATTAGAGTGATCTGCTTGTTAGAAGCAGTGATTGCTCTTTCTTGAAGGCTGTATATTGCATATACTTATTGACATACTGTAGGAGTATGACCAGTTATTAATGGAAAGGCACTTGGCAGAATCAATTAACATAGACATTTGTTTGATTCATTATTGTTGCTCTTTATTGTTCTATCAATTTACTGAACTTGATTGATTAGCCCATTCTCCTCTGTTTCCATATACAGTGGTAAAATCTTCGTAAGACTTTCTTTAAAGCTTTCACTTTAATGTGTAAGGCTAAAACTAATAAGATACACTGCGCAAATGCTCTTCAGGAAACTCTCAGCAGTGATGTCGTCCCGAGTTGCACAAGACACATTAAATCACCTAATTTTATGTTTAATTCACAAAGAACTAAGCCAAACATTAGTGGTTAATTATCTGGAGAACTAGTGATAAAACCAAGATGATATCGCAGCTAACATGCCAGACTAAGAGGAAATATAGGAAGTACAAAGCTAGCGTCTTCAGAAGGGAATATGGATTACCAAGTTTATTGCTAGAAAAGACACCATCTGTTTTCTCTTTGCCTTGCGAAGAGGCGGAGACATTGTAGTTGTGAGTTGAATTTTTGACTTTTATATATGCGGAAGTGTTGTCTTTTTTTTTTAACATAAGATAAAATTAACCCTCAACAAGGGAACAGAAAAAAATATTTTAAAGACTGTTTAAATGGAAATTGGTAATAGAATGTGCTGCTTTAATTGTTGCTGTAAAGTAATGTAAATATTTTTACTGCAGTTACACAAGAGCCAGAACGGTTTTATTTTTAGGGAATCTCTATGACTTATCCATTGTGTGCAAGGTATGTTGTTACTTTTAAAAAGTCTTTAAGATTTGTTGTTTTATAGCATTCACGAATCATTTCTTACGGTCGAAAGAACCGGGTAGCATAAAACCACTTCATATTGTATGGTTTAATTGACTATAATTAGCAATTTGCCACACATTGTTTGAAAGGGACTGAGTAATCTCAGCTAAGAATATTACTTATGGGATGAATCTCCTGCACAAATCGCTTTCTCAAAGAAAAAAAGATGTAATCAGTTTTAAATATCTAGAACAAATTTTGTGATATTATATAATGTGCTTGCTGTATTATGAGGAAGAAAACAGCACCTTATTTAAATGAGTGGGATATTTGGATGTTAATAGCACCTGGAGGTGAATTTTATTATGGAGCAGTTGAGAACTTGAAGTATAATAGCCACATTTCAAAATAGTGGTTAACACACTGACAAAAGTGAAGACTGCATTTTAGAAAGAACCTAAGTTCTACGAATTAAGCTCATGTTATTTACAGGCTGCTCAGGCACTGATTTACATGCGGAGGACTTAAAATTTTTGATAGTCTCCAGCCTGTAGTTTGTGTTTGCCACCTCTTGGATGCTGCCCAGTGAGGACAAAGGGAACCAGGCCTGGGCCCCCGTTCCTCTGGGTTGAGGAGAGAGCTGGGCTGTGTTGCAAGTGGCTGCTCCCAGAGGTCAGCAAACAGCAGGAGAAAAGCAAAGATGGGACAAGATGGGTTAAATACTCCTAAGCTTGAAATAAATAAATACAACAGGATTTAACTTGGTGGAGAACCAGGGTGAGCCCAGCACATTACTGCTTCATTTGCACCTTGTTTGGACGGTGGCTGGGCTCTAACCCTGGGAGACCAGTTCAGGCACAATTTTGTAAGCAGTGTATGGTAAATAAGAATGAAGAGATCCTTTTTTATTCTAGGACTTTGTTTCATTGATTACTTTGGTCTTATCATACCACAGCTAAGAGGCAGTTCCATAAATTTATGGCTTTTCCTCTCGCATCTGTCCTAGAATAAGGCAGATATTACTCTGAATCCTAGATGAGAAGTTATTCATAGCTCATTCCCATCTCTAGCAGCCTTTGAGAGAAGTATCATATTGCCCTCTTCACCAACCATGTCATTCCTTGCTTCTGGGTGCAATAACAATAGATGCACTAGTGCCTTTTTTTTCCACTGTGTATGTTCAACAGTGGAACAATTAACACTGATTTTTAAATTGTTAGAAGTTTGCTTTTTCATTAACACCTGTTTTGACAAATAGGATCAGTTCACACCTCTGAACAGCTACTCAGCCTGTCTGCAGCCCTCGCAGGTATCATTGTAAACCCCCCCAAACCCTTTGAAGGTTATTGTCTCCAGCAGATGGACTAGAGAATTTGGGGTTGGTGAAGCTGAGATTCTGGAGTATAGTTATGAAGGAACCTGACCTTAGAAAGGATAATTATGCGGGCATTTTTTTGCAGCTGCATAATTGGTTTATATAGCAGGTCATGACTGTGCTGAAGTAATAAATTGTAATGTTGTCCATGCCTTTTAAAACATTATCTTTGCTTTCACATGCAAGGAAATAACAAATAAGATGTATTCCAATTTGCAGGTAATCCAGTTCATTTAATTCTACTTTGCATACATCACATTTCAGTTGAATTTATCACCACTACCAAAATCACCTATTGGAAAACAAGTCTGAATAGTTTTGAATAATCCTGACAATGGTGCATATGTTGCTTTTATTTGCATTTGGTTTTGTTGCCGCATCTAACTTTTCCATTTTTAAAAAATATTTATTCAAGAAATATTTATTTTCATTTGCACGTGTTTTCTGTTTGTTCCAGCACCTTATGGAATCAATCACCAATTCACAATGAACCCTGTTTTCTTAGAACAGTTGCTTTTAGGATATTTGGAAGCAGTTCACTAAACAATATGTTATAAAAGCAAAACTCCTGAAAGGTTTCATGCCACCCATGACTGCATACTTCTAGCTTTAAGAAATTGACTATAATTTGAATAATTTTTATACATATTTTAGCATATTCATACAGAATACTTGTGTCATATATTGCTTTCCTAAAAATGAAATTTCTCCTTTCATTTTAACAGAGATTTCACTATTTGACAAATGCTTTTTTACATCCAATTACTGGATGTTTTATTCAAACTTAATAAAATTTAGAAAGAACTGATTTTAAATTTGAAAGGAAATATTCTACTACATGAATACTGCGTTTTCACTGAAGAACTTGCTATTGGAAAAGCAAAATATGCTGAATTATCGTCTGTAATTTAAAAAAAAAAAATCTACCTGTAAAGTTGTCTTGCAGAGTTTAATCAGCAAAGCAAATGTTATCTGCATATTTCCCTTGGCAAACTGTATCAGAACTAATGGGGACTTCAGTCCAACCATGCAAAAACTGTTTCTGCTGTGAGGGGCAGAATTTTTTTTTTTTTTTTTTTTTTTTTACATTTACTAGTCAGCACTCTTTTCTGTCCCACTAGTTAGCTAAATTTTTTCTGTTGTTGGGGTTAGAATGACCTTTGCGTTTCCTGTGGCAAGGTGGTTAGAATCAAACCTTTATCAGAATTAAGCAAAAGCTATGTATATTTGTTTGGTTAAAAAAAAAATAAAATTAAAATGCAAGTCTCTGCAAACAGATAAATGATTGCCTTGGGGTAAACGCAAGTTTGTTTGCTTAAATACTCAGCATTGTGAGGTCACAAACAATTACCATCTCTGCAGTTTGATAGCACGTAACTTTATCATTACTTAGATGAAATG